>NW_010396971.1:24923-46190 GCF_000710305.1 Buceros rhinoceros silvestris | reverse complement strand
TACTGTCTTCAGCAGAGAAAAGAATATCGACCAGCACAACAGCTTCTGCAAACTAATTACCAAAGCAACATTCCAATGTAATTGTGAACCAGCAATATCTTTTTCCCCCTTTGTTACTTCAGTTAATGGCCATATATTAAAAGAACATGGCAAGGACAATAATAATAATAATTAATAATAATAATAAATGCAATAATAACAATAATAATAATATTGAGTATGGAAGGAACCCAAACATTAAGTTTTTCACTATCAATGGCTCTCCTCATTTATAGCTTGTATCTGCCATAAGCAAGTGGTGCAAGAAGCTGCAATTACTTCCATGGCCTTTTAATTTCCTTGTATCTTCCTTCTGTCCATATTCCTCACTCTTTTTTTTTTTCTTAGTTTTACTTTTTTTTTTTTCCCCTCTAGCTTCTGAGGAACTGTGTTTTATGTGATCACAACGCATTTCTGGCTGTCTATCCTTCCTTCAGGTAAGATATTTTTAATGTGCTGCCTACTTACAACAAAATACCCCTAAAGCAGGAAGAGGGGGCCAGAGGCGGATTGAGTACATTTGTATGTGCTTCAAGAGAGGAAATGGCCAGACAAGAGAGAACAAGCTAGTGCTCTCCCATAAGGAAAAAATAGCAAGTTCAAACCCTGATAGATGGCAGAAAAAATTGAGACAACATAGTAAGGCCTGGCTTTTTTAGTGCCTCCTTCCTAGTTTTTTGTAACAGTGATAATATTCCCCCCATTCAGAGATAAGTGGATCAATGTCTGCTTCTCCTTGTTAGCCTGATACACAGATGAGAAGTGAACAGGATGTAATATATGATGCAGATGTGGATATCCAGTGCAGGTGAGGTGGTTCCAGAAGAGGGTTTTGTTTCAGCAACAGAACTGGAAGATCGTAGGTCGCGGGCCCTAGCCCTAACAGGCAGGAGACCTTGTCGCAGCTGTGACATTAAAGCTCTGAGGAGAACCGTTAACATGGCTGTACTCAGTGTGTGTCAGAACACTCACTCTTGACATCTGTGTTGCAGATTAGAGACTTTGTAAAAGCCCAGAATGTGTTTACTTCTTTTTCGAATACATAAGAAAACAAAATATTATTTGTCATGGACTTGGATCAATGTGGGAACTTAAAATTAATGTCCAGAATTACATAAATAAAGTATTTCAGAGTGTGTTGCAGACTGTATTTCAAATGGAGGTTTTCATTCACAGACAAAACTTAAATCTACTCTGCTGACATCAGTTGGACCATGAACCATATCTACAAGCACCTTCGTTATCAAGCATCACAAGTATATGCACAGTTTGATTGAGTACTGAGTTTCAGTTTAGTCATATGATTTTCTTAGGATCTGGAATATTGAATGAATTTACCTGGAAAGAACACCAAAGATATATTTAATAGCACTGGATCCCCGAGGATCTTGAAATTCAGAACTACCTAAGACTGAAATCATTACTCACGTGAGTAGCTATTATTCTGAATAATATCAAATGGGAATACTTGTCTTCATAGTGAAGATTTCCACCTTCTAAGCAAAATGTAAATTAGAATTGGTTCTGGTAAATATAGCTACTCTAGCAAGAATTCTGGTGGCTTAAGTTAGACAACTTCAATCCTCATGTGAGTCTATATCAGAAGTACCATTGTCATGCTCTCCCTGAATCTTCCTTTAAGTACACATTTTCTTTTTTACAAAGTAAAATGTTGTAAGTACTAGTTAGCATACAGATGAAGAAGAGTGTCTAGATATATTCTCCAAATTTGAGACATTTTACATTCTCAAATCACAGTTATAATGTTCATAAACTGACAACTGACACAGTCCAAAACTGTGAGAAATAATGACATGTGAGGCTGTGGCTGAAGATAGGTAGCCTCAGAATGCAAATGCTCCTGGATTTTAACTACTTTTTATGAGGAACACTATTTTTATGGCATGGCCAAAATGTTTCCTTTAAAGCAAGCTGAAAACCTCTGATAAAAATGTAGTGGCCATCATCTCATCTATTAGTGCAAGCTAGTGTAGCATCGCAGGTATCAGCAGAACTTAGGCGGTTTATATCAACTGAAAATATTGTACTGATATAGAATACATTTAATTACTGTGCAGAACAAAGAAAATAACTTAATCTATTTTTAAATATATTTATTATAGCTTTCTAATCACACATCAGATTTAACAACAGGACAGTCACAGCTGGATATAACATCTACTTCCAAACTGCAAAATACAATGTTGTATTAACATGTTTTTAAGTTCAGAGATTCAAAAAAATCATGTTATTTCAAGGCTTAAAAAACCCCCAAACTTATTAACTTCCTCCTAAATCAGTTAAATGAATTTTCCAGGCAATTCAGCTCAATAATGAGGTAAAGATGGGTTTGTATCCTTTTTTATCAAATCGCTGGATTAACGCTCTCATTGCCTCTTCCTAAGAAATATGCCTCTCAGACCTGAGCTATTCATAGTCCTGGAAATCATAATTCAATACACTATAGGAATAAGCAAAACTATGTCGTCATTATCCCCTCTTCTCCCCATCACGATTCCTTTTGTAATTGCCCTTTTCTAAGTCCTGCAGAATTTTTCTTCTCTGTATTTTACCAGAAGTCAAATTTTTGCCCTAATAAACACCTGGCCCTCAGCAAAATAAAATGCTGTCCCTTACTAATCCGTTGAACAGATGTTGCAGAGACAGCAAAAATGAAAACATTTATGTCACCTTTGTGCTGCTCTAAGCTTTTCACAAAAACACCAGTGCTTGGGAGAAGATTCTTGTTCAGATTCAAGACTGAGTACTTCATTGTGCTGAACTTGAGTCGATTCCCAGGGGCACAGTTCTCCAGCCTGTCAAGGCCACTCTGTATGTCAGCATAACCCCCTGGTGTACCAGCTACTCTTCTCAGATCTGCATTTTCTGCAAATCTGATGAGGGTGCAGTTCATGCCATCACCCAGGTCATTAATGAAGATGTTAAACAGCTTGACCGCAGTATCAAACCTTGTAGTACGACAATAATGACTGGCCTCCAGATGGAGTTTGTGCCACTGATCACAACCTTCCAATCCCAGCATGTTATCTAGTTCCCTATCTACATCAGTAACCACTTCTCTGGTCCATATTGCACTGGTTTCTTTATGAGGAAATTAAGGAATGCGGCACCAAAGGCTTGAGAAAGTCAAAATAGAGAATACCTATGGCTCTCATCCAGCCCACCGAGCTATCCCTCTTATCTTAATTGGTGATTAATATGGTCTTTTGTAAATCCATGTTGACTACTCCAAATCACCTTGTCTTTCATATGCCTGGAAATAGTTTCCAGGATTATTTTGTCTGTCACCTTCCCAGGGACTGAAGCTGACTTGCCTCTAGTTCCCTAGATGGTCCTTCCTGCAGACTGAAATGACACTACCTTTATTCCAGGAACCTCTCTGATCACCATGACCTTTCAAAGATAATTCAAAGTGGCCTCACAAGGAACCCTAATGAGGCAGCCTGTTGCAGACACTCACAAGTAACCTGTGTTGTCCTGCTCTCTTATCCTGACCAATATACTCTCAACTGGATTGTCATCTGCTCCTAGGCAGTGCTCCATGCATTCCCACTGCTTCCTCCCTTGAAGGGTAACTCCTCTTCCTTGCTGTCCTGGCCTATAAATCACGGAGGGCCCGTATCTGTTCATGGCAGCACTCCAGGCACATAGACTCTCCAGCCATATTTCTGTAATCCCTATGAGATCACAGTCCTGCATCCGCTTGTGAATCTCTTCCTTTCTCCTGCTTGTTCCTAACACAGCATTCAGTACTGTACAGGTCCTGCAAAGACAAACCCATTTGTGCTGATTTCCCAGATAACATATGAGTAGTTTTCCCTATAATTTTATCCCTCAGGCATTTTCTCATGTGCATATGCTTGAGGTGGATCCCTTCAACTGTATTGTGTTCGCTTAGACATTTCTTGTCCACATAACCCTCTACCATTTGCTTGCAAAGCTGGTCCACCATTTCCTCATTTGTCTGTGGGTCATCATCTTATTCCCCTGTTGTATCTAGTTTAAAGTTACCAGATCAGCCAGCCTGTGGACAAAGCTGGTTTTGCCTCACTTACTTGTCTCTTCATAATGGACCACAATCCTCTTCAAGTTCTTTCTCTTTGCTGAGAGAATCATGAAGAAAACGACCTGGACAACCAAGCCCTTGATTATTGCTCCCAGAGTCTTTTGATAGCTCAGATGCCTCAAACTGCAGAAATGTAGCCTACAGAGGCAGTACTTCATCCTATAATTTAACTCTGTTATGCAATTACATTACAGTTTTCAAAAGGGTTGAGGATATTTCCAGCGGGAACAGAATTCTCCTTAAATTTCTTTTATAAATCCAATGGTATTTATTCTGTTGCAGGATAAACATCAGAAATAGTGTGTGCCTTGCCTGTAAAAGTCAAGATGTTATAAGCTCAAACAAAGCTCTCAGTAGTCACCTACAACTCATATATCTGCAGGTCTTCACAAACAGTACTGTTTCACAGCAGGCATAATGAAAAGCGGTATTCCTTATTTCTCTGGTTTACTCTTGAAATTTGCACACGAAATCTGTCTAAACTTATTGTGACAATTTTAGAGACAATTTGGAAATGTCCCTCTTAATCTGAGCTATTTCAAACAGTGAAGGTAAATGAACTCTGAAGTTTCTTATGGAGGATACTCAATTGTAGATGAGCTCTTTTTTTATTAAAAGAAAACAGATATGAGATGTTCATTATTAAATAATCATTAAGTACAAATTAAGTCTGAACAGAAGGAAAAAGAAAATCTTAGAACACAGGAGTCGTCCACGCATAGGAATGGTGACGACTTATGGTTCTGGTGAAAAGATCTGAGGTAGCCTTGTCATTCACAAATAAGTAGGTAGATGGTATGGTCATTTCTGTAGGTGATGAAAGACTAATCCCAACAATATGTTTTATGGATGGAGAGGAAAACACTGCACCCATTCAATTTAAATATGCATATGCATACATATATATATATGCAAACATACATATGTTTGCATATGCACATATGCGTGCATAGGTATATAGATGTATGCATGTGTAAATACATATTATACGTGTGTGCGTATATGTAAATCCTACTTGGCTGAATTTGCTGGTTTATATTCTAAAGGCAGAAAAAAATCTAAACCATTCCTCTAAGCTATAAACAACAGCAGTGATGTAATTTGCTTTTTATGTATATGTGTTTACAGATATACACACATATATACATGTACATGATTATACAAAAGAATTTATGAGGAAGCTCCATCAAATAGTGTCTGTGCCCCTGCATACTCACCAGCACAAGTGCAGCTTTCTCAATACTTTCAGCTGCGTGCTGTTTACTCATACCTAGACTTGCCCAAATGCTGGTTGTTCTCTACAAGCCTGGTGAGAAAAATGTATAGCTCAGGGCTGCCAGTGCAATGAGAAAAAAATGCCTCCTTAGTAATGACCTATTCCTGCTCCCATGGTGCTGTGATTGATTATAAAGGGATTTAAACCTGGTTCTCAATCCCCTCCTGGCCTTACATACACAATGATTAACACAGAATAGACCAGTTTCCCAGCTCTACTTATTAAAATAATACCAGAGGAATGCAATCTTATCTGCCTAATGGAGAAAGTGAACCAGGAAAGAATACTGGTAATTGCAAAATGAGTAAAAAAAAAATAATAATAAAAATTAAAAAAAAAAAATATATAGCATGCTGTTTTTTTCCTCCCTCTCTATTTCCTTCTTATATAGCACATCAGCTGTCATCTTTCCTCACCCAGAAGCCCTAAACCTCAAGAGATCGTGCTTACTTGAGTAAATTAATTATTTACTGAGTGATGGATTACATGACACAAAAGTAGCTAAAATGCCCCAAGGAAATGATGAAAGAGTGGAAACTGTGAAACCATCTTTGGATGAAGAGAGCAGAAAATAGGCCAGTTGTTTCTAAACTTAATCCCAAATGAAGGCTGGAAATGAAGCGCTCCTTCTTAGGGCAGCGCATTGTGTGCAGTAGTTACTGTATTTTGGCGTTTTGTATTCAGACTGGATTTCTCCTGTATGCTGTGTTCCTAGAGGGATATTATTTTTATATTGAATAGAGTTTATCTTCTTGGGAGATAATGCCCAGAGTGTGTTTGTGGCTCTCAGATTTCTCACGCAGTGTTCCAATTTCTCCTCAGTCTGAAGCGTGCATTCCTCTGTTTGATGAAAAAGATCAGTCAGTTACAAGCATTTATACTTCATGTGAGTTTACTAGGTACACCCAAGAAGCATTTTGCAAGTTAAGCCGATATTAGATTTTCTACTTGCTGTTGCTGTCAAGTTTTGGATAAGAAAATCAATTATTTCCCTAAAGCAGCTGTGTTTTTCTGCATAAATAAAAAGAGAAAATAATACTCCATGGGTGTTCATCTGACCATAATATGCTATTTCAAGTCACCTGGGTGTCTCAAAGCTGTAAGAAAATTTCGACCCATCACAACAAAACCCCAATATTTCTGTTCAAACTGATAGATTTACTTTTTTTATTTACCCCCACAGTGTCCTGCAGATCTGACTCTGAAAGCACAGAGTGGCTGTGTTAAGAGCACCAAAGAAGGACAGGAAAGCACATTGAAACAGGTGCCTCTTCCCTAGCTAGAGCAGAGTTCAGGACACCTATCTGCCCCTACACACAATCATACAGCGGGCTGGTAACTATGGCTTGGAAGAAGAAAGCAAGCACTGAGAAAAGCTGATTAATAACTACAGGTAATTACACTGAAATCCCCACAGGGGCTGTCAATGGGTACTTAAGAAAAGCAACCACAGTCATCCTGTAACTGAAAAGGTCTATCTTAGTTAGACATGATGTGCAGGAAGATGGAGGAGCACTTCTGGATAGAATATAAAAAGGGGTGGGGATGATACCAGTAACTTGGTTAAAAGTTTGTAAGTTAAAACAAAAAAAACCAAAAAGCAAAATCAGGAAGCAATGACTAAATTAAATGGGATCTTAGAGGTGGACATATGAAAGATTTATCTTAATAAAACAGATGAAAGGAAATAAGTGTTGATGACTGCTGTAAATTGCCACTGACCCAGGATCACAAACTGTGTCCTTGGCTCAGTTCCTTGAGGCATCACAAATAACCCTGGAGTCCCACTGAGATCAGAATTTCAGGATAAAGGATCCCGAATATAGAAACGGATATGTCCTAAAACTGATCCCTCCTTCAGAGATGTCAACACTTCCTGTGACATTAAAAATGCAGAATACTGTGAAATATAGGATGGATAGAATTGGAAATGAATTTTCTAACAGAAAATGCAGTTAAAATGCACTTCAGTTTAAGAGGAAGGAGATTTAGTAAGAAATCTTCAGGTTTTGTGTAAGACTTCCGTTCAATGACAACATCTGCCATTAAATGTGTTCTTTCAGGTTTTATTCATCTGGAATAAGGGGTGAGTGAATATTGTCCCATGCTAAATTAATTAATCAATAAATTGTTTGATGCTAAAAGAAAAAAAGCTAATCTTGACCAAGGCTGTACTCTCTCAACAGTATTGTTGTCTGCAGGTGTCTTTATGTGGAGGCTGTTTTGTTGATCCTTTCTATAGTAATCAACTATAGGATGGTTTTGGACAGTCTATAAACTCTTCAACACAATCAATGAATGCTATGGAAGGTCAACTCAGGAAGCTAGCAAATGGAAGGACGCATGTCGGTGTTGTGTTTGTATCTCTTGTAGTAAACAACTATAAATCTTTTTTTAAAAAAATATTTTCAAATAAAAATAAAAAGGGCTGGAACCCCAGTGCTATACCCACCTCTGCACTCTTGGCTTAAGAGCTATGCAGAAGGACAGATCTAGTGAGTAAGGAATGGGGAAAGAAGTCTGAAATTCAGTTATTGGAATGCATTGAGGATTTTGGGCAAGCTGTTCGGTCTTTTTCATTTTAAATGGTAAATTTTTCTAGGACCTTAATACATAGACATACATCTTTTTTCTATTAAAATTAGCAGTTACTCCCATTCTCTTTTCTATTTTTCTCTATAAAACATAAAGCTAGTAAAATAAAGTCAGGAATAAGAATAACATTTTTTATCTTAGTGAAATAACACAACAAGATGATGTCACCAGGTTAAACAATTTTACCTTGAATTGGACATGAATAATTCAAGTCTTCAAATTATTGTTCAGCCACATAACCTTGTCTGTCAGTCAGCAAAGGCCACTCTTTCTGTCCCTGTCCAAATTTAATAGGTGTTGATTTCCCTCCTCCCTACTCTGCCTTTTCTGTTTGAGACTTAAATTTACATGGACATGCTGCTTAGCTGCGGTGACTCCCGTCTGTGTGGGTCTCCACCTGACAAAATTTGTCTCTTCCTATTTCATCAGTAGCTATCAAGATACATGAAAGCTTTGCTGATTGTGCATTATTGAAGTTATAATGAAATGCCTCATTTGAGCTTGCTTCTTTCATGAAGGAAAAAATAATTAAAAAAATATTTGTAGACAGTGACATCTCCAAATGATATCAAGTGTTGTGGCAAAATTTACAAAGAAAATATGCCTGAGATCATAAACACTGGCAAATGATGACTTGATTAGCTCTTTTAATTAACACTGCTGGGGTGTAAAGGACAATGGTGATAATCTTTCAATTTATAATTTCTCCAGGTTTAGATTCTGTGCAAGGAAACAAGGGAAATACATGAAATAAATAAATAAAAAGGAATTAACATCTTCAGTATTTGTATTTAAATTGAAGTAAAAGATCTGTTGTCATTCACTTGCTTATGAACATGACCTGGGGAAAAAAAAAATAAAAAGACCAAAATCCATCCCTAATTTTTGGCTCAGCTGCATCTTACCAATCAATTACCTTGCTTGATTTGAATATAAGATGACACAAATCTGTTTGTGGTTATGTTTGTACAGCAGTTCTCATAATGGGGTCCTGGCCCACAGCTGGGGTTCCTGGATGCTATTGACGTGAACACAATAAAGACTTTATCCCAAGTGATCTCTTGCATCAGAGTAAAATCACAATAAATCCAAGGTAACATCAAATCTTAACTTTGTCTGCATCCAGACAAAACATCTTACCTACCCTATCTCTGCATGTCACAATGTGTACAAATCATGCTCAGGTTTCTGCATTTCAGCTTTAAAAGTTATGAACAAACTTATCCACTCATGCTTTTCTTCTCTTGCACGTATAGTGGCACAAAGAGCAGAGGCAATATGGCCAGATACGATTCCTGTGATTTACTGCTTTTTCTTGATCACCAACCAGGAAATTTCAACAGCCGTCTAGTTCATCTCATCTAGTGTAGCAACATGACTAATGTATTGAAGGCACTTCAATTCTGCTGGTGCCCAAGATCACAAGAGAAGAGAAAAAGTTCACACAACCTTCTCCCTGTTTCAGGCAATAACAAAGCCCAAATTGGCTAAATTTTGAAATATGATTCAATTGCCTTTCCCCGACCTGCTTGGACCAGTTGTATACTTCCCCTGCTACTTTTGGCATCTGCAATTACTTTGAGGTTGCAACAACATTGGGGTTCTGGCTCTTCAGACTCGATGTAATACAGCAGCGAGGCTGTTCTCGGTGACAAGAAAACACGGGATTTTTGTAGCTTCCCTTCGCTGGTTTTACTGGCAAATAAAACAGGAGACAATCTGCATTACAAAATACTTCATAGCACATTTAAAGACACGAGGAAATTATTAGGCTGTAAACACAAGTTTAACCTTTATTACATGACCTATAATAGTAGCTGTAAATTTATCAGCCTATTTGGAAGCAATTTAAGTCAGTGATGTGGAGGTAAGCAATGTGGGAGAGAGAGTACGAAGGTGCAGCCCTTGGCTTGAAGTCTGAACTCATCCAAATTTTGAGAGAGGAAAAAAATAATTATAATTTTTTTAATTTTTTGTTTAAGAATCTTCTTGTAGCCTAGTTAATGAAGATAAGGCAGAACACCTTCAGTCTTTGATATTTTGTTTGGGATCAGCCTTAACTCTTGATGTCTTCTAGTTCAGGTTGAGTGGTTGTTCTTTTTCAAAAAAAGAAAAAAGCTACACTTCAAGCAAATAAAGGATGTTAGGTTCACAGAAAATGAGAAATAGGACAAGACTATTTTATATATGATCCTAGTCAGGATCATATACTTTTGGAGTCCTGATCTTACGTTTGCCTTACAGATCTAAGGTAGGGTAAAATGGGGACCCCAAAATGTCTTCAGTGGATATTTAGGCTGTTACACAGTCTGACAAATAAAAACTAAAAAGCTCCCACTGATCTCAGTAAATCCACCTTACTCTTGAAATAGCTTCTCACACACATGTTAGAGGCCAGTGTTCGGGGCCAATGGATTTATTCCTCTTTACCAACAGCAAACCCATAATATAATATAGATATTTAAATTTATATGCATTTCTCAAAGGGGAAAAAGTTCACACTATAGTATTTGAACAGATACCATGTTTCTAAAGGAAAATAAAATGCTCAGTGTGTAGCTTTTTAGATAAAACAGTGAAGATGACTGCCAGGCTTAAATAATAATGAGAAACCTTCACTTTTGGTTTCTGTATGTCAGGTTAGACTTGCAGATTTAACATGAGATGCAAGAGTGAATTTTCTCTGGAGAAACTAGGCTTTCTTTGTAGTTTATCATAATGCTTAAGGTGTGACTAAAAGTAGACACCAACGTTGCATAGCTGTCAAGGTGCTAGAAGCATCAGCAATTAGAAATCTAGAAGGTGAGTAAAGAAAATAGAAACAAATAGTCACTTGCTTGACAAAACTAGTATTTTTTGCTTTATAGGAAATAAATTTTTTGCTTTAGGAATAAGAATTTTGATCTTAAACAGAAAAAGTGGGAAAAGGGAAAGAATGGAAAAAAAAAATATGAAAAAACATAAATTAAACCCAGTAAAGATTACTACAAATACAGAAAGCAGAAACATAAAGAAACCTGAAAACATAGGGTGGGAAAAAAAGGACAGAACAAACGTATTATATCATCATTCCGACTAAGGCAAATGACCTAAACAAATACCACAGAGCTTGCACAGAAGACAGAATTGCCAAAACAGTAATAGTGCAGCTAATGGAAGTGTGGAAATATTTTAGTTATACGTGCAAGGACACAAAAAGTCTAGGGTAGAGCTACGCCATGAAGCCAGTGAAACCTACGCACCAGCACAACTCCCAAAGCCTCTTTCAAGATAGAGTCAGAGAACAGAAACAAGGAAAAAGCTGCCAAAACCTCAACTCCTGAGGAACCATCACCATGAATTAAGACAAGAGCCTTGAACTGGGTGAATAAACACTTGGAAATGATGAAATCCTGCAGGGTCTCCCGTCCAGTTCTAACTTTTCTTTTTTGGGGGATTGCATTATCAGGTAGTCCTTAATATTTCAGTCTTGAATTGCTTTTCCCCATGAGCACGGATTCATTGTAAACATTGGTGAGGTAGGACATATATCATACCTTGGTATCACATTTTATTGTCCCTCACGCAGTATGCAGGCCTGGGGTTTATTCTCCTTCCATCATCCAAACCCTTCATAACTTGTCAAATCTTTATGGACTTTTCCATAATGCTCTTCACTGTAGCATCCAAAAGCCTAGCAGACATGCACACATTCATCTCTGCAGTCCCTCTGTGAGGGAGGGCAGCATTTCTCATTCTCTTTGAATCAGATATTAAGGTGAGCCACCAGTTCTTGTTGATGTGCAAGATGATTCAAGGGCCTGATACATAGAATCATAGAATTGTTCAAGCTGGAAAAGATTTTTAAGATCATCAAGGCCTAATGCAAATCTAACACTGCCTAGTCCAACACTAAACCATGTCTCTAAGTCACACTAATTCTAAGACAAGTGAGGATGCCATTGGCCTTCTTGGCCACCTGGGCACACTGCTGGCTCCACTTCAGACAGCTGTTGGCAAACATCCCCAGGTCCTTTTCTGACAGTTTCCAGCCACTCTTCCCCAAGCTTGTAGTGTTGCAGGAGGTTGTTGTGACCTAAGTGCAGAACCTGGCACTTGGCCTCATCGAATCATTTACAACTGGCCTCAGCCCATCCATCCAGCCTGTCTAAATCCCTCTGTAGAGCCTCATTACCCTAAAGCAGATGGACATTCCACCTGATTTGCTGTGTCTCTAAGTCACACTAATTCTAAGACAAGTGAGGATGCCATTGGCCTTCTTGGCCACCTGGGCACACTGCTGGCTCCACTTCAGACAGCTGTTGGCAAACATCCCCAGGTCCTTTTCTGACAGTTTCCAGCCACTCTTCCCCAAGCTTGTAGTGTTGCAGGAGGTTGTTGTGACCTAAGTGCAGAACCTGGCACTTGGCCTCATCGAATCATTTACAACTGGCCTCAGCCCATCCATCCAGCCTGTCTAAATCCCTCTGTAGAGCCTCATTACCCTAAAGCAGATGGACATTCCACCTGATTTGCTGTCATTTGCAAATTGACTGAGGGTGCACTCGATCCCCTCATCCAGATCGTTGATAAAGATGTTGAACAGAACATGAATACTGAGCCCTGGGGAACACCTCTTGTAACCGGAAGCCAACTGGATTTAACTCCATTCCCCACCACTCTCTGGGTCCAGCCATCCAGCCAGTTTTTTTACCCATCAAAGAGTACACTCATCCAAGCCATGAGCAGCCAGTATCTCCAGCGGAATGCTGTGGGAAATGGTGTCAAAAGCTTTACTACAGTCCATGTAGACAATGCCCACAGCTTTCCTCTCATCCACTAAGCAGGTGACCTTGTCATAGAAAGAGATCAGGTTGGTCACATAGGACCTGCCTTTCATAAACCTATGCTGACTGTGCCTGATCACCTAAGTGTTCTGTATGTACCATGTGATGGCTCTCAAGATGATCTGCTCCATAACCTTGGCCAACACTGAGGTCAGACTGACAGGCCTGTAGTTCCCTGGATCTTTCTTAAGGTCCTGTGGCAGATGGGGAT
This sequence comes from Buceros rhinoceros silvestris, assembly GCF_000710305.1. NCBI lineage: Eukaryota > Metazoa > Chordata > Aves > Bucerotiformes > Bucerotidae > Buceros > Buceros rhinoceros. The sequence goes on along the minus strand of NW_010396971.1, from coordinate 33,156 downwards.
CACATTGGCTAACCTCCAGTCAACTGGTACCTCGCCTGTTAGCCAGGACTGCTGGTAAATCATGGAAAGTGGCTTGGTGAGCACTGCCACCAGCTCCCTCAGTACCCTGGATGGATCCTGCCCAGCCCCATAGGATTGCATGTGTCTAAGTGGTGTAGTAGGTTACTAACCATTTCCCCTTGGATTATGAGAGCTTCATTCTGCTCCCTGTTCCTGTCTTCCAGCTCAGGGTACTGGGTACTCAGAAGACAACCGGTCTTGCCATTAAAGACTGGGTCAAAGAAGGCATTCAGTAAGTCAGCCTTTTCCTCATCCTTCTTCTCTATGGTTTCTCCCACATCCAATAAACAATGGAGATTCTCCTTGATCCTTCTTTTATTGTTAACGTATTTATAGAAACATCTTTTTGTTTTCTTTCACGGCAGTAGCCAAATTAAGTTCTAGTTGGGCTAAGCCCTGCTAATTTTCTTCCTGCATTACCTCACAATGTCCTTGTAGTCCTTCTGAGTTCCCTGCCCCTTCTTCCATAGGCCATAAACTCTCCTTTTTTTTCCAGAGTTCCAACCAAAACTCTCTGTTCAGTCAGGCCATTCTTCTTCCCCACTGGCTTGTCTTTCAAGGCATGAGGACAGCCTACTCCTGTTCATTTAAGATTTCCTTTTTGAAGGACACTTTTTCCCTTCAGAACTGTATCCCAAGAGACTCCGTGAGTCAGACTCCTAAACAGGCCAAAGTCTTCCCTTAGGATGTCCAAAACAGCAATGACCCCCTCCTGACTTCTCTAAGAGTCAAAGACTCTAACCTGTTGTGATCACTATGCCCAAGATGGCCTCAAATCTTCACATCACCCATGAGTCCTTCTCTGTTCACAATCCACAGGTCTAGCAGGAGCCTTCCCTAGTTGGCTCCTCACCAGCTGTGTCAGGAAGTTATTTTCCACACACTCCAGGAACTTCCCAGACTGTTTTCTCTCGGCTGTATCGTACTTCTGCTGAAGTACACTCCACTGCCCAATTTATTTCAGATTAAAATAAATCAAAGGAGTTTTTCTGTTAATTGGGCTTTGAATCACTTTTGTATCAAGAAATGCACATTGTTTGGTTTACGTTAGCTCAGAATACATCTGGGCTGGCCATGAGAATACTAATTCCATCATTTTTTGCTGTAAAATCCTTAAGGGAAAACTGTGGGTTTTTTTCTATAATAATAAAGCTTAACTAGTACTCTAACAAAAAACATGACCTGAAACATGCTTTGGCAGTAAGTTCAGTGAGGTCCTGTTCCCTGGAGGTAGTTCGCATGCAGTCACCCCATTTCAAAGCCTGAGATAAACTACTGTTTGCTTGCTCCAGAGAGCAAATTGTTGAGTTTAGCCTTACAGACAGAACCTAGAGACACTGAACTCGGGACAGCCACATCTAACCCTGGAAGTCTGAATTGCTTGAAGGAAATGACTGCTCACAAAGTGATGCACCTGGCTATACATGGCTAGACTGACTCTTCAGAGTCTCCATACGACAGCTGGAAATCATCTTAGCTAACATGCACATCTAAAAGCCGGTCGTTTAAGCTAAATCAGGTGTCTGGGCTCTCCCTGTTGTCACATGAAAGATTGTCATCATGAGAGAGGGACTCATCTGAAATGACATACCTCTCTTTCTCCATCACAACTTCTCTTAGCATGCATTATATGATACTGGACCATTATAAATAATATTAGTAGTTTATTCCAGAGCCCAGTTTTGACTGCCTCCACCAAAATCTGTTCCTCTTTTAAATTGCATTTTCTGTGCTGCTCGTACAAAAACCAGAATGAATAAGCAAACCTGCATGCAGCTACATAAAATGTTATTCTCTGTTTTAATGAGGGCCTGTTTTAAGAACCTAATTTACCCACAGCTGGTGACAAACATTCAGTAGAGTCTGTTGTCTTTAAAGAACTTTGAGTTTAGCATGAGGATAGCGTGCACTTCTAATTAGGGCATCTGGTCAGAGTTAACTCACGTCTTAAAACAGTTCATATATAGTGGCATTTAAGCCGAGGCTAATCATCCACAGTCTGCCCATACAAACAATACAAGTAAAAAACGTGTCACTTAATGAGGTTGAATCAAACCTCAGCTAAATCAACATACAACATGTGCAAACAACTGTCCCTGACATTAATAGGGTTGCTTTGGATTTACCTCTGGTGCAACAGATTGAGATCTGTCCCATTACATTGCATTAATTATGTATTGGTGTTACAATCTAATTAACTCCCTGATTGTCTTCTGACCATGACAGAGGTATCTGTATGCCCAACTCCAATCCTCCTTATCATCAACACTCATTAATATTAGATAACAACAGAACACGAGGACAAGCTTACATAACCAGAGCAGCAACTTGTCTAGCTCAGACTCCTGCCTTCAACACTAGCTATGAATAAACACCTAGGAAAAAAGTGCACAAGACAAACATAAAGGTGTCAATAGAGCAAGAAATTCAGATAATTCTGTTCAAAATAATAATATTCTGAAGTTTACAAGATTATATGATTTGGCTATCACAAAAGAGAGATTTCAGGTGGAAATAAAAGAAAAAGTAATTTAAAAAATACTTATTAGTTTTCTGACAGTTTGAAGTAGGCAAAAATCAGGGGTCTAATTTTTCAAATATTTTGAACAGGAAAAGTAATAAAATAGAAAAGTAATATTTTCAGCTTTTAAAGCATTTTACTTCTTCATTTCAAAATGCAGTTTCTTAGAAAACTACAAAACATGTAAATTGGAAATGTAAATTGGAAATTAATTGCATGTATTTACACAAACAAACCTTCCTTTTAGGCCTGAAATAGTTTTCATTTTTGTCATAGAATCATAGAATGGTTTGGGTCGGAAAGGACCTTAAAGATCATCTAGTCCAAACCCCCTTCAGTGAGCAGGGACACTTTGTACTAGACCAGGTTGCTCCAAACACCATCTAAACTGGCATTGAACACCGCCAGGAATGGAACATCCACAAAATCTCTGGTCAACATGTTCCTGTGTCTCACCACCCTCATAGTGAAGAACTTCTTCCTGACATCTATTCTAAATCTACCTTCTTTCAGTTTGAAACATTTACCCCTTGTCCTATCACTACATGCCCTTGTAAGAAGCCCCTCTCCAGCTTTATTGTAAGGCCCTATACATAATGGAAGGCTGTTATAAGGTCTCCCTGGAGCCTTTCCCTCTCCAACAATCCCAACTTTCTCAGCCTGTCCTCATAGCGGATGTGCTCCAGCCCTCTGATCATCTTTGTGGCCTCTTCTGGACCCACTCCAACAACTCCATGTCTTTCTTATGTTTGGGACCCCAGAGCTGGACACAGTACTCCATGTGGGGTCTCATAAGAATGGAATAGAGGGCAAAACCCCCCTCCCTTGAGCTGCTGGCCACACTGTTTTTGATGCAGTGCAGGATCTGGTTGGCTTTCTGGGCTGCACCTGCACATTGTTGGCTCATTTTGAGCTTCTTGTCAACCAATACCTCCAAATCCTTCTCTGCAGGGCTGCTCTCAATCTGTTCTCCACCTATCCTGTATTTGCACTTGGAATTGCCCTGACCCATGTGCAGGACTTTGCACTTGGCCTTGTTTGACTTCATGAGGTTCACATGGGCCCACCTCTCAAGCCTGTCAAGGTCTCTGTGGATGGCATCCCTTCTCTCCAACATGCTCACTGCACCACACAGCTTGGTGTCATCAGCAAACTTGCTAATTAAAAAAAAAGATAATAATTTGGGATCTATTGCAAACCATTCTTTGTTATTATTAAGTCTAGCATTCTGTGGCTAGATGATGAACCAAAGGATCAACTACTCCCACAACTTTGCAAACAGCTGGAACATTCAAAGCTTTATTGTCCCATAATGATAGGTCTATACTTCTGATAGGTGGCAGGTATGGGAATGCTTGAGGGGATTGGACAAATAAGCTCATCCTGTAACACACCACAGGAGTTTGTGTGAAGTTGAAAAGGTCAGATAGAAACCCCTGTTTTGGTGTTGCCTGAGCACTTCTCTCTCAGCACCTACAGCAAATGCTGCCTGGTCCTTGGCAGCTGCTCCATCACTGGAGGATGATCTCAGGGACCTTTCAAAGGATAAAGGAAAAAAAGTTTTGTGGGAAAACAGAAGTAAGATATACAAGGGAGAAAACAGAAAAGGCTTGTAACGTGTTACTGGAACACAAAGAGCAGAAATGGCAAGTGTGCCCCTGGAGATCCACTTGCGAGGAGAGTCTAGCATAATGTTCTGCGTGGACAGACATCGGGTCTGAAAACGGGGTCAAAGTTACTTTCCTCAGCCTCTCTCTCCAGAAAAAGAAAATCAGGACCTCTATATACTTTTATGTAGAAGTTGTAACTTAAAATATTTAAGATTCAATAAAACATTATTAATAATACTAAGCTTCTGATGCATGCAACAAAGTAAGTGCTGAAATCAGTGGAGCTGTTCTGGTACAAAGCTGTGTTATCACAGCGGTGAATAGGACTTAGCTCTATGCAGTGATGGGCTTTTAAGCTCAGAGGCAGGCAAATCAGAGCCGAGCAAGTTTAATGAAGTCTTTTTGTATATATGTTTTGAAATTCAAGAGCTGGTCTTATAACTCAATGAGCTGCCTTAATGAAAATGGGGAAGGGAAGATCAGAGAAAGATTTATTTCCTATATACTAACTGTATTTTTCAGTTTTATATATATTTAATTTCATAACCTCAAGAGTAATAGTAGGAGCAAATATTTTGCTAGGCTAATGCATTATTAATTGTAGAATAAAGTCAGGGAACCAGATAACTTTGGCACCTTATTCTAAGACCACATGAAAAACGCTGCACATAAATGACAGGCAAAATAAGCAACCTGGCATCTTATTGAACACAGAACATGATGTGCTGCAAAATCAAGAAGCAGCCCTGATTTATCCAGTAGAACTTGACATTTCCTGCAGGCCAGCATTGGCTTAACATTAATTAAAGCGTTGGATGAAAGTGTTTTCTCTTCCCCGCCCTACCCCCGCATCGTTATCATGGTCTGTAACCTATTTTTCCGAAATGCTGCAGTCTGTGGGTATGCATAGACCTGAACAACAGACCTGAATAGCTGACTCCAAATGTCAGAACATCTGTATGTTCCCAGTAATCAAAACAGAGTCTTCTCCTTTATTAATTATGTCATGCAGTTTCACAGAAGTGCATGTTAAACTTGTGGCTTTCAGAAAGTAACTAAGAGTTTGAGAAAGGTGGATTTTAAAGAACAAAGTAAATAAAGATGAGGGAAAAAATCATATATATCTTTTTTCCCTCCTCTGACAATTACTTCCTTTCCTGTCCATGAAGAGGCAGAAAAGAATTGAAAGGCAGAAAGTCACTTTCTTTTAAACATCTGTTGACAAGATTATGACAGTTTGCCTGGGTCTTTGAAATTCAAAATACAAACCTGACCTGCTCTTGAATGACACACATGTGCACAGCGCTGGCAGTGCTTCCTGCCCAAATAATTAGTGCTCTTTGCACTCTTGTACAAAGGCTTAAACGATAGCTTGATTTTTCTGTGCCCATACAACAGTTAGCACAATGAAGAAAAAAATCCTAAAAATAGTCTGTCTAATATTTATCTTTTCTAACTCTACCGAGTTAAAACTATGTGTTTCTAGTCAGAGCCCATTATTTAAACTGTCTCCATAGTCATGGGAGAGAGCAAGGTACTACCAGAGAGGAATTAATCCCATCCTAAAATAGATACTTAAAATGTGTGCGATGAATCATCCTGTGAAGAGACCTTGTTCTCTCCTTTCATTAGAGAGGAAATTTACGTGACTACCTTAATTAAATGACTAATTTTTATATGGCTAAAGTTAGATGAGGTGAATCCCAGATGAAAGGAAGAACTTCACAAAGCTAATTATACCTTTTTTTTTCTTTTCTTTTTTTTTTCTTTTCCCCTATAGATAAACCTGGAAGGAAAAATTCCTGGGATCTGCATGTACTTCTGCTGTCTGTGAAAAGGGACACAAGACAGGCACAACATAATGAATGCTGTAGGAAAATAGGTATCAGGAAAAAGAAAAGGAAAGGTGTCAAAAAAGTGGTTTCTATGGACCTAGTAATAAACTGGGACAATTATAAAAGTAAGTTTACCCTACCAAATCCATACTATGTACTTGTATTATTCTGAAATTTTTTTAGGTTTCTAAACAGAAAATATTTTGGTGGGCTTCCCGTTGGTTAAAAACATAGGTCCTGACAAACTGAACCTCTGATTCCTCTGATGACTTTGAGGAAGTAGTCTGGGATATGTCCAGACCACCTAAATTCCAGCTAAGTCCTTATGCTAGTCAGTACAGAAATCTTACAGCTTCAAATACCTCATTCAGAGAGATTATGGAAGGTGTGTGACCCAGCAGTTTATGTCCCCGGTATACAGCTCTTGCATCCATCATGACCTAATTGCTCCATCTGTAAGATAAGAGCTATGATCCTTATTTCTCTTTCAGCGGTACTCACATCCTTACTCCCAGCATTTGCTTTTTATGTACCTTGTGCAGGAACTGCTACAAAAATAAAATACATTCTAAATTATTAATCATGTTCCTGGACCTTTCTTTTATGGAATAGCATGAACTAGTAAAGAATAAATATCAATCAATATATTAAAAAAGCAAATAGTATTTAAAAAAAAATCACCAATTTCAGGTGTCATTGTAATTACCTAATATTATCTTTCAAACTAATTCACCAGCTGTAAGAAGAATTACATAGATTTCTTTGTGATTGGACAGAAATCGACAAAATATAAGGATTTCTGTTGTAAGCATCTTATTAATCCTGCAGTTTTATTCATTAAATATTTATAAATTATTACAAAGATTAAAAAAATTTACTCTGTAGCACTAGAAAGATTTCATGATCAGTGAAGAGCTGGAAGGAAAAATGAAAAAATTATATTCTCCCATATTCTGAGAAAACAGAATTAGTATGAACACTGCCAGGTAAGGTATTTTATTCTAAGACACAGAAAAAATCGTTTTCTTGCAGTGACTGAGTGAATGCTGGAGTCAACCTCACCTCCAGTTACCACCTATGTATGTTTGAAGAAATGTAATCTGGCCTGAAAAGTCACATTCTTTTGTGTAGCAATGGAGACCTGTAGAAGAACAATCATCAGCTGAGGTTTGGCATCCACATTCAGGTAAAAGAAAAAGTGGCAGTTGTTAAAAGATGGTTTTGTTTCTGTGTTGTCTTAAAGTTTGAGATATGCAAGATGTTAATGTGCAGGATTTCTGAGAGAAAAATATCCACAAGTATGACAGGAGAACATGGCAAAAAGACATAAAAATATGTATATTAGGAATTGTTCACATCAAGAAATGGATCACTTCTGTATGAACAACTGTATGAACAAACAGAGATACAGTCCCATCCTCCAAGTATTTATGATCCTTCAGTCTATCTCATTGAATTATGAGAACCTTTCAAGAGAAAAGCAATATATCTGTGAATGTTTGGAAAACAATAATTTAAGCCACTCTGGGAGTACAAGTCTGACGTTTGACATTTAACTGATTTCATAACGTGCTAGACTTTGGACTCAGCTCCAGCTCTAATGTGCCCTCATTTACATCTCTGTTCTCAAGTCTTAAACACCTTTCCCAGGCTTATGCCTTACTTATATAATCTTACTTGCACCAATTGTTAATTTAGAAGAAATAAGAAGACATGTAAGTCTTCTTCCTTGTCATGACACCTGAAGCAGTCTCTAGGGCATCTCCACTCTCTACATGCCCCTAGACCATATTTAGGGGAAGGAGAGAGACATTTTGAAGGAGCATATTTAACAGTCTCTAAGAACATAAAGTTGTAAGACCTGTTATGAGTCAAAAAGGCCCTTCTAATGTCTCCAACAGTAGTCAAAGCTAGATGGAAATTAAAAAATATAATGTCGGAGCAAGCATATATGATTCCACCTCTTATCTCTCTCTCAGCCACTTACTAATTCTAAATACAGATGCCAAGGAAAAAAATGGAGCTGTGAAAATATCTAACACTCAGTGAGCAATGGGGGTGGGGGAATTTCTGATAATGGAGCAAAAGCAGAAAAAAAGAAACGCTGTCTTGGTTTTGAGGTGATGATTCCTGTCACCCTTTCCCTCCCTCTCTTGACTGAATGTAACCATTAATTGTGTGAATTGAACAGTTGCTATGGCTAAATT
>NW_010396971.1:0-24793 GCF_000710305.1 Buceros rhinoceros silvestris | reverse complement strand
TTCCTGCTTGTTAAAGCTACTGACACATTTTATGGTTTTACAAAATGTCAGAGTCCATCATGCTGTAACTCTGCTGCTGAGGATCCTGTCTCTCGTAAAACTCTTACAGCAGCCTTATGAAACTTTCGGGTAAATCCTTGAATCTACAACTGAGTCAAAACTTGCCCACTTCTCATTTTCCTTTACATTTTTGCTTACAAGCTTGTAATGAGCTTGTGGAAGTTTCTTTTAAGTTGTACTATGCCCTTTTTTTTTTTTTTTCAGGCAGAACTGTAGGTTCAGAGAACTTCAGTGACAGCAGCCTCTGTTGCTTTCCTACCATTGCAACACCCAGACTGGTGGAAAGGCGTAATTAAAGTAACCACTAGGGTTTCGCAATTGGCATTCACATCTGCTGTGCCTCTATGGCCATGCACATCTGTCTTCCACCCACAGGAAATGCAGGAGCATGTAGTATCTGTAATCCCAAGGAACTGATTTCTCCTTAAAACATGTTGTGATGGCAGCTTCATTTCTGTTTTTTTATCAGCACCAAGATAGCAGTCTCCAAGGGGGGATTCGTACAACAGAAAGACTAGAGAGGTATTTTAAGCACTGTCCTTAACAATGACCTCCCTAATCCGTAGCATACCAGAACAAGTTCTCAATGTTTCAATGATCTGATAATAGTTGTAACATTCATCACATAAAAATTCTGTTTGTGTTTGTCTGAAAAAATAAATCTTTATTACAGTACATTGTGCTAGGGTTTAATAGAATTGCAGACTGGTCTGGGCTGGAAGGGGTCCTTAAACATCATCTAGTTCCACCCCCTGACATGAATAAGGACATTTTTCACCAGATCAGGTTTCTCAAAGCCCTGTGAAACCTGGCTTTGAACAATTCCAGAGACAGGGCATCCACAACCTCTCTAGGCCACTTGTGCCAGTATCTTACCACCCTCATAATAAAGAATTTATTTCTTACATCCAATCTAAATCTATCCTCTTTTATTTTTAAACCATTACCCCTAGTCTTGTCACTAAAGGCTCTGCTAAAAAGTCTGTCCTAATCTTTCTTTACCCTTAAAGTACTGAAAGGCTGCAATAAGGTCTCCCTGGAGCTCTTGCTTCTCCAAGCACACACACAACACTCTCAGTCTTTCTTCATAAGAGTCACATTGTAGCCCTCTGACCATAATATGATTTTTGATTTTATAGGTGCTTGCATTTTTTGCAGAAGAATTTTTTTCTTTTTTTTTTTTTTCCTCTTTGTATGCCTGGAAGCTGATGTCCTTCACTTTTCTTTGCATTTCGTCTTCATAATAATTTTATGAAGAAATTTTTTTGGAGTGTGATCTAGGACCCGTTTAACAAATGTCATGTTAACGTCTCATAAAAAATTTCTTCACTATTACCTCACAGCTTCTAGCCAAGAGGCTAAAAGGCCTCTATAGATAGTACCTTTATACTATGTGAGGAAGGCATTATTATGTCCATTCTGATAATTCAAAAATTAGAAAAGAGGATAGCTTTGCTGCACTCCCACACCAAACCTGGTGCAGAGGATGAAAAATAAGAAACAAGACTTCTTTCTTCTGTCCTGCACGTGATTTCATGTCTTTTATGCCTACTATTTGGACAGAGATCAGTGTTATGTTTTTAGGAAGATCATAACACGACCTTCTCCTGCAAAGTTGAGAACCATGAGAATGGATTTCATTATTGGGTAGTACAGATGTGTAGGTAGTGTCCCACTACCCAACGATGTTCAAAGGGTGCCCCAAGTTAATAAAATTAAAGAATACCTTTTCATCACCACATCATATCTGGGGATAATTGGTAGTGAAAGGATCAATGCTCCCCCAGAAAAATCACCTTAAAATGATGACCTTTGCGAAGCTCCAGTGAGCAGTAACCAAGGGAGACCTATGGAACGAATCTCCTGTCATATCATTCTTCAGAGGATGCAGTTTCCAATAATTTGAGTCACATTGCCTGGAAGACTGAAGAGAATATAATTTTCATTATTACTGTTTATTATTAAGTTGAGCATGTTCATATGTGTAAGGTGAGTCCAGTATTAGGAAAAACATCACAAGACATTATAGAACACTTGCAAAAATGTATGTGTAGCAGAGTGGGTTTGTGTGTGTGTGGTAATCATAATCAGTCACTCTGTATTTCTGCCTTGGGGTACGCAAGCTGAAAGAAAGGTTGAGAATCACTGTTATAGATAATCCTCTGTAATGATTTTCCTTTCTTCAGGACAATCCTGACAATAGCACCTTGCCTTAGGAAAGTTCTCTTTGATCCATTTTGTGACTGAAATACAAATCCTTTTTTTTTTTCGTTTGCCTCTCTTCAAATTAATGATCCCTGCAATAAGGATGCCCTGCCCGGAAGTGGTTTCTCCAAACAGATTAAAAGAAATAACAAAGCTAATACTGTGGATCAGGAATTGGATTTGAAAGGTGGGAGGATGTTTGGTCTTTATTTGCTTTTCTTTCTGCTTTTATGGAGGATGCTGTCATGTCCTGTTACACAGATCGTCTATGTGATATTATTTCACTTATCTAGGAAATAGGCAAACAGCATTGTTAAGAGCAAAGAAGAGCTGAGGATTTTTAAGGCATAATGCTTCATTATAGAGACAATTTTCATGAAAATATTGTGCAAAGTAGAGTATGGATGTGCATACAAAAAGCAAGCTGCCTGTGGATCTCGGTATTCTGGTAAAGTTACATATAGTTCGGTAAAAAGCGCATCCTTTTTTTTCTGTCTGTGTTAAAGATTCTGATAAATCTGTCCGCTGCTGATGTAGCTACACAGAAGTCAGAATGGCTGCAGGTGTTAGACAACCGAATTCCTACCAAGTATCCTAAATACACGGCTCCCACTGTTTGAAATGCCCGATAACTTTCAATACTTTTGCATGGGTGTAACAGATTTAACACAGAATCACAGGAAACCCAGCCTCCTCTGGAGTGGCGGCAAGAGACATGTGAAGTATTTCACCTACCTAAAATGGCAGTATGTGTCTATATTTAAGCAATGGAAAACCTCCTTTTATGCCCTACGTGTACTTTTCCATGACTCTACCTTTCTGCATTCTTTAGTCTTAAAAATCTTAAATATCAAATAGTTGAGACTCTCCCCCAAAACGACAAAAACCCGCACCCATCCACAGACCTTCCTAATGCTGAGGTGTGTTTTCCTGAATTTGTTTTTTTTTTCTCCTTTTCCTCAAAAAGGGGCAGCTGATTAAGGCAGCAGGACTGTCAGTATAGGACATCTTTGCTGACTAACTGCTGACCCCCAAGTCCCCTCAAAATCTGTGCTATAACTAGAAGTGAGCACATATATTACAGGACTGTATCCTTCTAAAGTTCATGTTTCTTCACCTGTAGTTTTATTTCAGAAAAATCAGCTGGACAGAGTGTCTGGAAGTTTAAGTCTGAATTCTCATAATGACTGAGGCTAGAAAGATCACCGGAGACTACCTAGTCCGAACGTCTGCTCAGGCATGGTCACCTAAAGAAGGTTGCTCAGGGCCATATCCAATCAGGTTTTGAATAAATTGAAGGATGGAGACTCCACAAACTCCCTGGGCAGCCTGTGCTCATGTTTGATCACCGTTATGGTGAAAGAAGAAAACGAAAAATTTCTAATGTTTAAATACAATTCCCTGCATTTCAGTTTATTCCCTTTGCTTCTTGTTCTGCCATGGCCACCACTGAGAAGAGTATGCCTCCATCTTCTTTAGGCCCCTTACCATGTTCCACCAGATATTTATGCGTGTGGATAAGATCCCTCAGAGGTTTCCCTTTTCCAGGATGAACGATCCCAGACTCTCCTCATATACGAGATCCTCCAGTACCTTCATAATTTTTGTGGCCTTTCACTGCACTTGGTCCAATGTGTCCAATGTGTGTCCATTTCTCCAGTAGTGGGGAGCCCAGTACTCAACACCATTACCCTGCGTGTGAATCAGCAGTGCTGAGCAGAGGAAGGATCACCTGCCTTGAGCTGATGGCAACTCTGGGCCTAATGCAGTCCCAAAAGACTGTCTGCTTGCTTTTGCTGTGAGGTCAAGTTGTTGGTTCATGGTCAACTCGTTGTTCACCATGACCCCCAGGGCCTTCTCTGACAAACTGCTTTCTAGCTACATGCTGGTTATGCTGGTGCCTTGAGTTACTCCTCCCCAAATGCAGGACTTGGAACCTCCTTTTTCTGGACTTCATGAGGTTTCCATAGGTCCAATTCTCCAGCCTGTTGAGGTCTCTCTGAATAGCAGAACGACACTGCAATGTAATGCAGTATGACCTATGGAGTATTTGCATGCCAACAGGCTTAGAAGAAAATCTGTGAATAACCTAAATTCAAGCTGCTACTGTTACTGTTATTAATATTTTTTCTTGTATTTGCAATAAGCAGGTAATAACTCAAGGCAAAACATCAGTTGACACTTGAATGCAACGACAGTAAAGAAAAATAATGCAAGAGTGTTAAGAACAAATTGAATCTCTATCCTGAATGGTATTAAGAGAAGTAAAGCTCCTTAAGCCCTTCCAAGAAATGGAAGTTTTTCTGTTACTACAGTTTTTTTCATCAACTTCTTGTCCATTCTTGCTGAACTCTAGAAAATCCAATTCTGAAATAATCACAGTAATTTCCTGATCCTAAAGTTAAAAAAAAAAAATAATTATATAGTCTTGTACTGTTATTCTTTTGGTATTTTCTCCAGATGGATTATACCAGGGATTTGTCTCCTTGTCTTAACTCTATTGCTACAGGGACTGAAATCAGGCATTCCGCACCTTCACTGACTCAGTAGTGGCAAGCACATACAGAAATAAAATCACCACTTGTAGGTGAACAGCTGTCACGTTTTTTCCCGACTAGCAGACTTTAATACCAGATTATGTATTAATAATTGATAACATTTGTTAGTAATATATTTCTAAATTTTAAATCACAGTTCCCTTCTACCATAAGATAGACTTCAACATTGTAATGCTGTCTTTGTCTTCACCAGAGCACGTCAAAGTTTAACTAGAGGATGGTGTATTGAGAAGCTTGTTCACTTTCCATGCTCAATTAATTTTAAATCTCTCTTTGGAGTGCATGCTATCAAACGCGTCGAACATGCAAAAGTTTTCTGATGTGGATTACAGCTTATTCCACATTCAAGTGGAGTCATTGAACCTACTTTATCAATATTTTCATGAGTTATCACTCTCTAATATTACTTGTTTTGCTGCTTTGGTCAGGCCAAATTCAAACTTTGCTTTCCATGGAAGAAAATGGACAACTAAACCAGCAAATATGATGTTGCTATTTTATATGATATTTTACTACATAGCTAGAGTAAGTGTAACTTGCATGAAGTTTCACAGTTTATCACCACAGCAAGAAAGTCAGTAATACAATTAACTGGCATTTAAATTTTTTTAAAGTCCTTTCTTCCAGTGCCTAGTTCTGCAAGTTAATATAAGCTTGCTCCAATATTAAATTTTGGGATATTTACTGCTTTAAATGAGGAAAAAGTACAGAAAGCAAAGAAATTTCATATGGAAAACAAGTTAAATTACTGTTGTCCAGGGCTATGAAAAGAGTATGCAGAGCCATGGTGATGATTTCCCGTGTTTGTAATATGCTGTTTTGAAAAAAGAACATTATGTTGATATGAAAGTAACAAAGAATTTAATCATCATAGAAGCTGTGTCACTGGTTTCATGTTTTCTTATCCTTCCAAAATACCAGACACAGGCTAATCTCAGTGAAGACTGATCTTTAGGGAGTAAAGATGACAATATGTATCCTCAAAACAGAAATGAACCAAGTTTATACCCCAGGAGCCATTTAAGCTCAAACTGCTGCTGACAGCATCATTATTGAATTACTTATGTGATGGTAGCAAATACAAGCACCTGTTGGTCATTCTGTGCTTCTTGGTCTGAGAAGATGAAAGAAGAGCTACTGTGAAGCTCTGGGATTTTTTCCTCTGTGAAGGTGACACTGCATACATATGGATTCTGATGTTCTAGTTCTGAGCAGCTGATCTCCAGACTTAAGGAGAAAAAGGACATCTTTATACTTTCTAAACATGAACCAGAGGTGCTTAATTAGAAGTGCTTATTAAAACCCTTTTAATTAGAAAAGGAAAAGTGTTAAATTTTAAAAATGTGGAGGGAATCACAAACTCACTGAAGAAAAACCAGCGTGAAGTTTCTCAATTACAACTGAATATCATAGATGTGCATTCCTGTCTTGCTGTAACTGGTACAGTGTTTATCCCTCCAAATGTTGTTTCAAAATTAAATTTATAAAAGAGTGGAGAAAATCAAGAAGGAGACAGAAATGCTTTGGTTTCTTTGTTCCTTTCCCATAAATATTAATGCATTTCCAAGGTGCTGCCGTTGTGACATGCTGTGGACGGGGGCAGAACGTGTGCTTGCCTGGCTCTCAGCCTTGCCGCATACAGATGAGCGCTTTCAGAAAGGCTGCAGGTGAAATGCACACGCAGAGTAAGATTATAGCTGCCCCTTGTCAAATGCAGCAACACAGGCCAATAATAGCTGCTTATTTCATCAGTAGATAATGCAGTCACTGTGTCAGAGACCTACTCAATCCTGTTGTAGTATTAGGGTGAAAAAGGTAACGTGCGTTGCCAGAGAAAGCATGAAACTGGCAGTTTATCACTAATACCTCCTCCTCACCTAGGCTTCAAAAATGTTTCCCTTCTATCACACTAGTTCCTTTACAACTTTCTATTCATAGGCTTTGTCACTCTCATCAGAAAAAAAAAGGAGTACAGGCTATGTAACAGACTGACAATGCACCAGATGTGAATAAATTATCGTGTAAAAGCATAGTTGCAAGAAACAAAGGAAAGGGGAAAAAATACTACAAAATTTTTCAGATATTATGATTTCTAGAGGCATCATTATTTTGATGACGACACCATGGGAAGTTTTAAATCATGAGTGAATTGTAGTAGATATTTTATAAACAAAAGAAAAATGGTAATCTTGCCCTTGAGAATCTGAAATGTAACAAAAGAAAATAACAGGAGGCAGATGAGTCGGTTTTAACAAGGAAGTTCTGAGAAAACGTGGGTTTGTGTAAAAAAGCAATGGACTTCTAAATTCTATTTTTAATTGACATGTAGCTCCATACCACAGGTGTTTTATCTCCATTCTTTAAAAAATACCACTTTTAACTTTCTTGATTAGGGGTCACGTTATCTTATAAAGCCAAATGAATTCCTCTTAAATCTTAGAGAATCAGTCTAGCTTTTTCATGTAAATAAAGCAGGTAATAGGTTCTCTAGAGATAGGTAACACAAGTGGACAAATCATCTCATACTTGATGAATTGTATCCTACAAATGACTCTCTTCTTTTCCACTAACTGTAGAGGGAGACTAGATATTTAGCTAAACCTTCTCCATATGCCTAAAATAAGGTTAAATGAATCCTGACTAAAATAAAAATGATGACTCTGAAAAGATTTTCCGTTAAGACATGGGAGTTAATCCATCTGATATGAAAAGTCACACACCTGTGAGTGCTAACCAGGTGTCTGGATTTCCATCCATGTTTGAGGTTCTTTTGTAATAATAATGCAATAATAATAGAGCGATCTTTGTGATCAAGGTTGCTTTGCTATTTCTGTCTCCTAACAACAAAGAATTCTTAACAAATTGCTCTCTCTTGTAGACATGCATGTCTCAAACATTTTTCCATTAATTCACCTAATAACTTAAACACCTGATCCAAATGCTTCATCGGGGATTATGACAACTATTACCTTCCTGTCTTGGTCCGTGGAGGGAGATGGACCAAAAGGTGTTTCTCATAATATGAAGCTACCATGCATGCTCACAGAATCACAGAATCATTTTGGTTGGAAGAGACCTTTAAGATCAAGTCCAACCATTAATGTAGTGCTGCCAGGTCACCACTGAGCCGTGTCCCTCAGCACCACATCTAGATGTGATGATGACTCCACCACTTCCCTGGGCAGCCTGTTCCAGGGCTCAACAACCCTTTCTGGAAAGAAATTTTCCCCTCAATCCTACCTTTTCTAGTACAACTTTCAACAAAGTTTCAAGATATTTAACTATTATCAGCTGAGTTTAAAATCTGGACAACCTCAGATGAAGTGAATTCAAAAATCAACAATGCATGATCAGCCTTTCTCCTGCTTCAATAGGATATTTTGTATCAAACTGTTTGCTCAAACCTTTTGACAAATTTATTTAAAAATACATGAAGTAAGCAATCTTTTTGAGAGCTGAGAACCTTACATTTTGGAGCTATTTTCCTTCAGGCGCTGAATAGAGATGTTTTCTCCAAAGTAAATAGGATCTTTAAAGTTACAGCTTCTAAGAGTAACTGAATTTAAATAACAAGGTGTCATAATCATCAGAAGCATAAGAGCAGCACCACATACACAATCATTTCATAATTACTGAGTGCTAAATACACAGCCTCTCTAAATGCTTTGTTTGGATCAACAGTATTTCAGTTTATACCTAGCTTTGAGATGAGAAGGTTTGGATATATGTGCAAGAAAATGAGGGAATACAAGGAAGAAACTTGCATGTTTCAGTGTATAACTGCCCAGGAAAAGATCCTGCACATCTCTCAATGCATTCCAGCATATTAAGATGTGAACAAACGATCATGAGTAAATCAGTCAGTGCAATGTAAAAGCAAGCATTTATCATGCAAGCTAAAGTGTCTCTGGCCTACGTGACTGACTTGCCAGTCTAAAAAAAAAAAAAAAGGGGGGGGGGGGGTCTTTACATTTTTAGGACCTCCTATGTAGTCGTGTAGGAATAGGTACTTTGCCAAAACTTTTAACCCACAACCTCTTGATTTAAAGTATCACTAGATGTGATGATATTTGATCTGTCTAACCTCAAAATATAAGCGTTTTGATTGATGCTTTCTGCCCCCTCCTCAGTCATCCCCACTTCAAATCTAACAATATCTTTAAGAAGTTCAGAGCCTCTTTTCATGCACTATCTTCGTCATCACACTATTTTAGCACTTCTAGCTCAGAACACTTCAATTATCACAGAAGACTCAGAAATTATCCTAATTGTACCAATATTTCTTTATTGAGATTGCAATTTTTTCTTTTCCTGTTACAAAGTCCATCTTTTATTAAGTTTAGTAAGGATTAAACATAATCATCTAAAAGCAAATTTGAAACTGTTCTGAATAGCTTATTATTAATAAACCCAGCTGCATATCAGAGAGTGTCAGGTGGGTGGTGCTACTGGAATTAAGTAATAGCATAATTGGAGGTGGTCCCTAGGAGTTAATACAGCTGGATCTTGCTCTGCTGGTACTAATAAGCACCTAATATTTTAGATACCTTCTTCCCCATTCTTAATGTCCACCAGGTTGAACTCAGGTAGTTTTCATCTCTGCAGGCATGTAGATCATTCCACTGAACTGTGGGTGAAAAATCCTTCCTCTTCCTCTGTAGCAACTGAGGTCTATAAACAGAAGCACTGGGAAGTTATAAGGTAGTTATAAGGTAGCTCACGGATTTAAATTCTTCTATGCCTGGAAAAAAATTCAGGCTTCAACCATCAGCTATATAAGGCCTGAGAATATCTGTCTCGCTGAGTAATGACATGTAATATTGAAAACATACAGTTTAATTTCAAAGAATAAGACAATAACCAGTACAGACAAACCTCTCAAAAGATCTTACACATACAGAGCAGAAGGGTTAGGTTGCAAAATGTGTTTTTAAGGTCTATGAGGTTGAAGATTTTCCATACATCTAAGGCAATGTTCACAGAGCTTCATTCTTTTCTGAGAAAATAAATTTTCCATCACGGCCCTCATCTGTTCGTTGTACATGACGGCATGAGTCCGTCTACTTGATTTCCAAAGTGCTATAAACTTTTACAACCTGCACTTGTTCTGGGATCAAACTTGGTTAACTTTCCTACTTAAAATTTCCTCATTGTGCTGTGATATTCTGCAAATACCTTTCATTTTTCAACATGTCCTCTGGAAAGTCCTCATTTCAAGATTAGAAATTTCTACCAAAATTCAGAAAACAAGTGGGGAGAAAATAACAACGCCTTCATGCCTAAAAATTAATAAAATTAAAATAAACTTACAAGATAACGATAAAATATAGGTCAAAGCAAATAAATTATAAGACACAGAGAAAGGATCTTTGTGTGATTATTAGATCAGAAAAATATCAATAAATTAAAAGATCAGTCTTTCCACTGTGTGATTTCTTCTGTGTCATATCTGATAGCTACCTGTTGACAGTCTAGGGCTGTATATGTTTTCATAAAAATATTTTTTTTCCTCAGCTTCACTAAGTTATTTGCTGTTTCACCCTTGATAATTCACACTGGACTTGATCTTCCATTGCCCCTCAAGATGTGTATATGTTCTTGTCTCCACTTATGTCTCCACTGCTCCCTAGTTGTTTCTCGTTTGGCTTGGTGTACAATAAGAAAATGAAGTTTCTCAGAGATTCCCCTTTTCCTTGCTGAGTAATAGAGGCAAAAAGTTAGAAACAGTATCTCTGGACAGCTGCTAGGAATTACAGAAATATAGGATATTCCAAAGCCCAAAGTATAAATTAAAAGATTCATTGACTTCAACTGGCTTTAGAGCAATACATAGTGAATGTAGGTTTATCTCACTATCTGATGGACATCCTCAGATCAATCAACATTGCAACTGCTGAAGAGAAGAAAACCGTTTGTAAATAAATGATTCACTGATAAGGATTTAACACTCTCCCCACAGCATTTAACTACTCAGTTGATAGTCTACAGAACTGATTATGAAGTGGCAAATTTTAATGGTGAGTAATTCAGGGAAACACAACCATATTCTAGCAAGCGTATTCCATAGCCCTGATCTATCCCGGTTACATATTTTGGTAAGACTTTAATCTGGCCTTTCTTACTATATCATCTGAATGCTTTAAGAGTCTTAATAAATTTATCCTCATTGGGTCCCTGAGGCAGCAGCTACATGAACAAAGTTGTCTAAGACATGGAACCTATAGGCAAAAGCCTGGAGGAAAATGCTGCAGGCCATCACATGCAAAGAAACAGCTGTCCAGAAAAGAAAATATTCTGCCTCAGGAAGAATTGACTATGGGACAGAACTGGGGAATGTCCTTGATGAGGTCAGATTTACTGAGCTATGAGGCTCTAGTTTTTCCTTTCTTCCTTCTGACAGATGAGAGATGGGCTTTTCCCAGGATTTCTCAGAAGTCATAAAGATTTTAAAACTGTGGACTGCAATTTTTGATGCTGCCCTTCTGAAAGCTAGATCTAATAAAACAGTCCATGGAGTTACAAATATCAGTTTGTAGTGCTGCAGACCAGTGAATACAGTATTGCTACTAAAAGGTTTTGTACTGAGTTTGCGGGTCCTCCAGAGCAAGGCGTGTCAGGCTTGCTTTGTCTGAATTTGTGTTCACTTGCCTGAGGCTTTGTCTTGGCTGCTTTAGGTGAAAGAGAATGTTTTCTGACAACTGCTCACTGGCTAATGTGTTCTACTTTGATTTGGTAAGGTACAATCAAAGCTTTTAAGGAGATAGATGCGAAAGAGGGTTTTGTTTATACTGTGAATCTTCCCGTAGCATTATTCCTTTCTGTTATAATGACATCTGGACTGATAATAATTTGGATTAGACTGTTAAAATTTCAGTTACACCAACGATAAATTCCTGGGTTTATACATGAGGCATTTTCATTTTCCCTAAACACCACAGAGTAATGGGTTGAAGTTTGCACACAATGCAAAGCAAACTGCGTTAACACTTGTCCCAGGCCTTCTGTGACAGGTGCTGATGAGCAACGTGTTCTCTGACCAGAAGTTTACAAGACCAAGCCTAAGAGATTATTACAAGCAACTTATTATTACAGGCAATGTAAAAAAGAAAGAAAACATGGTATGAGAAACATAGTCAGTGAATGGAAGTTATTTAGCAAAGAACAAACATTCTTCCTGTGTGTTAAGTAACTTCTTGTACAAGTGCAGCTGAAAACACAATTAAGCATTTTGTATCTGCATCTACCTAGGCTTCTGAGTGAAGAAATCATTGATCAAAATTACAAACAATTGTATGAGTTTGCTGATTATTATTTTTTAATTAATTAATTTTTCAGCAAATATGCCTAGAGGGAGTTTCAGAGAGTTGTGCTCCTGATCAGAATCCAGCTTCTAACCTCCTGGTCCCACTGATGTCTTGAAAACCTATTTTTTCTTAAAAAGGTTAGAGCTTTGCAGAATTGGTATTTCTTTGTAGTATGGTTTTCAGATTCATAGGTGATCATTAAACATCCTGCCAGTCTCCTCTTCCTCCTTTTCCAGAGCATGTTGCTAGCAGACTTAGAGGAACTAATTACCTCCTATTCTCACACAACTCTTGCGCAGACCTGTAACTGGTGCAAGGTAGTCAGTGCTGCAGGGCCAGCACAGATCTACATGTTGCTGTTCAACAGTCTTTGCAATCAAAGTTCTAGCCTTTATGTCTTGCTCTTTGTCTATCAGCCATCACACAGTGACTTTCCTCAGTTAGTTCATACATATTCCAGCAACTCCCCAGAAACTATGCATTGAATAGTTTCTCTTTTGCAGTCATTTACTTGGAGAATAGACTCACTAAAGAAATAAAGTTCATCTCATTGTCTTCATTTAAATGGACTCTCAAGGCCAACTGATCACACCCTCTTCTAATTTGTAGGTCTGTCTTCAATAGTGTTGCTCTGTTATATTGTCCTACTGCTTTGTAAAGTGTATGAATGCTGTATGGAAATTTTACTTCAGTGATTTGTTAATACCTCAAATACAAAAGGAAATGAGAGCAGAAAACCTTTGCCAGTATCAGTAATCTATAAATTCTGAACTTCACACAGATGAGGTGATGTTGTGGAAGCTTTTTAAAGGGAATAGAATTTCTGCTGGAAATATAACAAGTATATCCATAAATGTAAAAGGAAGACAAAGATGGAAGGTGCTGACAAATTTCAACAACAGTCTTGTAGCACCACCCCAGAGATACACCGGGCACCCGGTTTTTCTATAGCTTGTACAGTTCTAATGTCTAGGGGAGTGTCCCAGGAGTAGCTAAGATGAAATTTATCACCGGAAAAACCTTTACAAGGTTAAGAATGGACTGATATGAATCTTTGTGAATAAAAGTACTTTATTGCTGCAAAATATATATAGTTCTACTAGAGAGTAAAGTTGTAAAAATGGTAAAAAAAAAAAAAAGTCAGTGGGGAGAGGTTTGTGTTAACTATGATGTTTCTTAAAAATTTGATATAGCTTGAGAAAATTTTAGGTGGCATAGCCTGTTGAAGATTTCTCTGGGACATCCTAAATTTGCAAGACAAGACACTGGGGCTTACCACTAATACCATCATATGTATAATACATTAAAGCTTTCTTGTTAAGGATTCTTTATAGTATACTTCAAAATTCCTTTTCTGAAATATTTAAAAGCATTATAATACAAAGTCAGCCTCATAAAATTCTGTAAGTGTTCATGCTAAGCCTTTTTTACTGCTGCTGAACACCTATATGCCCTATTTGAATGTAACTCCTGAAAATTATTTGCACTTTTAAAATTGCAGCCAGACTGTTCAATACAAGAATGATTTCCTGCATGTATTTAGAGCAATTGCTACATGTGGATTTGACTCGCCTCTTTGCCTGACACTAAAGAATGAATTAGCATGGTATAACTTTCACTAAAATCCCCAGGCTCAGCTGAATGTCCCTAAACTTCCAGAACCTGCCTGTGCAATTCACAGTGATGTATCTAACCTTACTATAACTTAACTTATATTAACTTAAGTATTGATATCAGAAAAAGAGACATAGCGTAGCTCATTGGACACTAAACCCCACAAATTATCAGCCAGGGGAACTTCTGGCAGGTGAGTTACGTGGTAGCTTATCTTTATGTTACCTTGCCTAAGCTATTTTAAATATAAGTATGTTTTATCTTTACAAACTGTGCTTGATGCAATAGCTCCAGCAGATCTAAAAATGCAAAAACAACTCAAGAAGTGTGCTTCCCTCCCCTCATGAGATAACTATTGGGGAGATTATTATGGTGACTAAGGAGAAATTAAGCAGGCATGAAAGTTGATGATTGTCAGGAAAAAAATAAAAGTTTGAATTACTCCTGTTATGAACAAACAGAAACCAATATTCACAAGTAATATCAGTTTTTAATGATTCAAAAGGTCTGTTTTCCCAGAACAGAGGAAAGTTATAAGGAACATTGATTGGAGGAAAAAATAAGCAAAAAATCTGAATGAAATTTAGGAATTTCTTCATGATGGTTTAGTTGTGTGGGCAGAATAGCTATGTTGGCAAGCTCAATGGCAGAAAAAGGGAACAATTAGAAAAAAAACTTGTATAACAGAGAACATCATAATCTATGTGAACATCATAAACTAGATAGTAACTTGGACTAGAACTAGTAGGCATTACCTAGGTCTACAAACCGTTTCAGCACTGCACTAATTTTTCCCTTACTGCAGTAGTGAAGCAGCCCCATTAGATCTGCATCCAATGAATCCCACATGTCAGTATCCAGAAAGAGATACCAATAAAATGCGAATATGACAGATAACTCCAAGTAAACCACATTTTAAGTTTGGTATTTGTTGCAGGGCTTTTCTAGACTGAGTAGGTGTCCCAATCTAGTGTTTTCAGGGAAACAAAAATTTTCTCTGAGAAAGAAGTCAGGTTCATCAGTAGCCAATAAAAACCTGTGTCCTCCCACCAGGGATAAAAACAGCTGTCCCGTCAACATAAAGGAGAGAATCAACTATTAAGAGTTTTGGCACACATTAGTGGTAAAAGATCTCATAAGAAGGAGTCTGAAATCACAGGTAAGTGCCTCTCAACAAAATAAAATATTTATTTAAAGTTCTAGTCTTACACATTACCTCTTCAGACCCACTCCTGCATTCTTCGTCTAACTGAATGAAATCATGCATGAAATAGTGTTCTATTTAGTTTAATGGTTAACAGAACCTGAATGGCTACATGCAGTGCATTAGCTTACCTCTGAAAGACTCCGTAATTTTTAATACAGTGCAGAACTGTTCAGTGTATCGCCTCAGTGAATAGGCCAGCCTATTTCCATTATCAGCAAATATATTCCAGAAAGGTGTTCCATAATATGCATTCTTATATAATTTCATCTCTTACTAAAAGAACCCTAAAAATCAAACTTCCAAAGCTCCACATTCTCTGATTTTATTATTAAATATTAGCTCTGCTAGCAAAAAAACCCCAAAAAACAAGACCTTAGTGTTATTTCACTTTTTTCCTCGCTTGCTTTGAAAGAATAGCAGCCTTTATCACCATTTGCCCTCCTATAGAGTAAATTTGTCTTTTTCTGAGCTGCCTCTTTTGATAGAACACCTTCCTTAAACACTGCGCTTTCCTTAAATACACTGCTATTAAGAACACTTTCTTTAATGATATTAAAGAAAATTTAATCTGAACTCTTTATCACCCTCACATTTCAAATGAAAGTAAAAGAAAACAAGATCAGTGATAGCATGGAAACAGTATAAATACTTGAATTTATCATTTTTATTGTAATCCAATTAGAAAAAAAATGGTGTTGAAGTATAACATTGCTGTATGAGGTGCTGTAGAAACATATTAGCAAGATTTCTCCACGCTGAGTCTGTATAACAGATACTCATGTAGCAATTGCATTGATATCAATGAGTTTTGTAGAAAACCACCAGGAAACACAATGGAATTCCAGAAAATGGCTTTTCAATGTCAAAGAATTTTGTTCTAAGATTTTTTCTGGATTCTAAGTGAGTAGGATTTTCGAACTGGGATAAAATCTCTGCAGGATTCCATGTCTTAAAAACATCATTAAGATGTGCATAAATACAGAACATTTCTTGTTCTTCTTATTCCACATGTTTCTCTACAGGTTCCTCTCAAGCCTTCCTCAGCACAGTGTGTCTAGCACCAGTTCAGAAGCCCCAGAGGTAACACTAAGTTATTCTGAAGGAGGTTTTTTTCACTGCAAGATAAAGCAAATTACTCTTTTTATAATGTTATGCTGATGCAGCTACACTTCATGTCTTCATATGTTTTTTGACTCTTGATTGGCCATCTCTTAAAGCATGCTGACTTCAGATTTCTTCTGGTTGCCCACACTTAAGGGACCTTAGGACCATTTGAGATACCCTCAGGTATCCAAATCATTCAGATGGCACTGGCAGATCTCACAGAGGACCTGAGGGAGATTGTGAATGTCTGCAGCAACAGCAGGAGACCAGATAGTGCTGCCTGGACTGTCTCAAATTGTAAAAGATGACTTGGTGAGAGCTTCTGAATAAAGATCTTAACATTTACACTTCAGGCATGGCCTATATTTTCTTTTACAGGTGTATTCCAGCAGTCAGCAGTCGCAAATCCTACTGTAGTTTTTTCTCTGGGTATTTTTCCATGTTACCCACAGGTGCTAAGATTTCAGCCTCTAAATCTTGTGCAAGTCCGATGAGAGAAGCTCTGGGTTTTTTGTCTCTTCTATTGCTGACATTCTATTTATCCTTCTCTTCAACTCTTCCTTCTGAAAGAGCCATCCAGCTCCTTTTGAAACAAATGGGTTTAGCTCTAAGATTGATACCTGACCTCTTCAAAATTATTTGAGATGCCCCAGGGCTTGCTTGTTCATTTCTTGACTTTCAGCGGCAGACGACTGATGGTGACCTATGTAACTGTACTTCCTCTATTATTTCTATCCCTTCAGAATGTTATTGTCATATGGTATAAAGCCTTTAAAGACTTCTGAAACAAAATACTTAAGCCTAGCTTCATCCAGCTTAGCTTGATTCATTCCACTTAGATTCAAGACTTTTGTGGATGGGTTTATCCACCTCCATTTGGCAGGTAGACCTGTAACATGTAGATCTCAACTAGATTCCCAAATAGTATGAACCCAGGACTGAGAGCCAGGTTCCAGAACATGTTGCAAAAGAACAGGATAATTGGCTTCAAATACATTACAAAAACGCAGTGGTGAGAAAGGGAACAACATGTGCTCTCTGTCCAAGTTAGAACAGCTGAGAAAGAAGATTTTAACCCCAGAAAGGAAGCACGTGGAAAGTCTTTTTAATAGCAAACATATCACTGGATCTCTACAGAGGTTACTGGATAGGATTCCTGCACTGGAAGTCTCGAAGAAGTTTGGCAAGCATCCTTATTAAAGCAGGAAGATGGACCAGATGGCTTTTTTGTAAGTCTCTGCCACCCTTCTAAGTCAATATCAGATTATATTTTAATGCATCGATTGCTCCTCTGGGAGAAATAGGTTTATACCTAGAGTGAGACATCTTGGAATTTAAATGAGCTTTCGGTTTGGCCTTAAGAATTCAATTCAGGGACCAGAGAAACTTTTAGATCCAGATATTATGAGCTCAACAAATCTAGCACTTTTCAAACAGGTAAGAACTATACTGACACCTGAACTCCTTAACAGAAATTCAGGGATATTTCTTGGAGAAAAGGAAAAAAAAAAAAAAAAGAAGAAGAAAAGAAGATTAATCTATACCTCACACTAACTAAACAAAACCTTTCAATTTCTTTGCTTCTCCTTATCTGCGTTTGACCTTGAGTGTCTCTTATACCTGATGAGGAATGAATATTTTTCATCTACCCTAACTCTCATTTCTCACACTTGTGATTGGAGGAGGGAGCTATGATAAACATGAACATACAAGACTATTAATCAATAGTCTTGTATGAACTCGACAGTAAAGCACAGACTGAATAATGAAGAAATACAATTCTTACTCCTGTCGCATATTTAATTAGAGCTTTACTACATGACGCAAATTACTTCGGTCCTGTGATATCACCAGAGATGCTTAAATGTTCTACAAAAGTATTGATTTTCTTTTGAATGTCAGATCTCGTGCTTGGCAGCTTTTTCCATGAAACAAACAGATTACACTTGGAATTCTAATTAAGTTACAATTCTCAAGTGAGAGGCAGACAAACAGCAGTATAAGTACACAATTATTGGACCATAGTTATCAACATTCATATGGGTAAAACTACCACAATTTTGAGTAGTACCAAATAGCACCTGATTTGCTTTGAATGAAAGCTTTTACAAAGATTGACATCTATATTCTCACGGTAGAAATCGGCATCTTGAAAAGGATTGGTTAAATAGTTCAGATGGTACATTGTTTTTATTTATGTTTAAACAGGATTGGTGACTTAGCAGCGAGAAGTATTAACCTTTGGAAAAATCAATTTTCTTCTCATCTCATCTAGTTAAGAAAAACACATGCATGCAAGAAAAACTCCACGGGAACCTGATAGAATCAGTCAGCAGTAAACGCAGCCCTTACTCTAAACTAAGCTTTCAGCATCCATGTGATGCAGTAGATAAGCTGTGGCAAGAGAGTTTAGAGAGTGGAGCTGAGTAAGAAAAGAGTGTCAATGAAAATCTGGAGGGAAAGACCTCAGCTGTTTGCCATGAGCAGTGAGTAGCTGACACTCAGCACATATTCTTCACTGTCTTTTGGGCTACAGGCTTCTCATGCCACTACATTTGAGTACTTTGGCTTCAGAGACCCTCTTTAACTTAATTTTAAATTTTTTCATCATCTAAAGACATAAGATCCAGATTTATGTTCAGGTCTATTTTTGCTACTGGGTTTGTTTTTTGCCAGTGCTTTTTAACTTGTCCTTCCCCTCATGCACCAAAATTGACATCATCCCTTCGCTGGTTTTAATAGCAATATGATCCTGAGAAAGCAAGCAAGCATCTCTACCAAGACGTATCCAGTTAAAAATTGTTTTCTACAGCAAATTAACAAGAAACATATGTGGTAACCTCTATTACTAAACATTTATGTGTTTTACAAGTTTATTTAGTTTCTAGAGAGATGAGAATGTCTCCAAATGTTGGGAAGACATCTTAAAATTCATGCTCCAGAGATTAAAATAACAATAATTAAACCCATCTATTACTCATATGTCTCTAACTCTGAGTTGTGGAAGGTTTTATCTCATACGCTCATAAATGTTAATATGCACTTAGAGCTACAGTACAATCTCTGTATTTGCAATATCTGCCACATAAGGAATACAATCACCAAAAAACCACCAAACCAACCAAAACCCTTTGACTTCTTACTAAGCCGTTTCAGATAGTCAGCCAAATATTACCCATTGTGAGTTCACTATAGTCTCCATAACTACTCTTAAATAAAATCCTCTGAAACATCAGTGTCCTCATTTGGCCACTATGCTCACCACACAGTAAAGGATACTTAATTTTGAATGTATGGGGAGAAAATAAGGTATTTCAGAGAAAACAGAGTAACTCTAGTGATTATACTTAAATTATTTCACAAAGGAAAATGTGGAGCTTCAGTTTTCAGGAAAGGTAGTAGGCCTCACCACTATGCGAATGATGTAAAAAACTCATCTGAAATAAGGAATTTTTCTTCAACTCACTTTTTCTCTGTTTGTAGAATTAATTAGCAATAAGCTTAATATTCCTTGCAAGGCATTAGTATTCCTCAGACTTAAATAATTATATAGTTGGGTTTTTTTATTTTAAAGCTATTTCTAAACCTTTTTTCCCCTTCAGCTGTTTTTTTCACTGCCTTGCTTTTTAATTCAGTGTTAAAATTTCACAGTAAGGTTAGTAAAATGCCTAGCTAAACTAGAGCTCTTAGACACCTATCTAAACTGTGTGTTTCCAGTTCCTATAAGTTCTGTAAACCCCCTTCTCAGACTAAATCACATTGATTGTTATAGACCTCAAAGTCACAGCCATGAGCACCGGGCTCACGGAGAGTAGAGAAGCAGTGGAGGAAACCAGGAGATCGTACGTGGTGCTACACTAACCTCAACGTACACAACGGTAGTGCAAGATCCACTATATCGATCCCACTTTTATCTGAGAGCACATCCTAAAGAAAAAACTTATAAATTGGAAAAGACTTATTCTCTGTTTATGAATAACCTATTGTTCTGACCTTTTTGCTTTGAAGCCCACACTTGCTCCAGGGTGATTCAACGCTATGCTTTGGCTTTGATGTACAATCTTAAAAGCACCATTACAGGCATTTACTGGAAGGGAACACCTTGTTGCCATGGCTACTAGTGCATCATTTGAAATTGCGATATAGCTGGATTTCATCACCATGACACTAATTTTCTCCAGTGCAGCAATGGAGGGACTAGCTCCTAACTGTATTAGATGCAGCAGGGTTGAGTTTCCTCCTTTTTGCTTCTTGAAATTTGTGTAAGTGAAACTCATGGTTGTAAAAGCAAATCTGTAAGTCAAAGAAAACCATGCCAACTGTTTGTTATTGTTTGTGGCAGGGGAAGGTGGGAGGAGAAATAGTATTTTGGGCTTTGTTTCTTGCTAGGAAAAAATGAAATGCTCAAATTTGTAGGAAATCACTTGTCAGGGTTACCGTATCTCCATTGTTATAAGATGATGGCAGTCAAATTCCACACTTTCCTGGTGACTGCTTGGCCCTAATGCAGTGCTCCCTGAGCTTTCTCAGCTGAACACAGTATGGAAAATTGTGGTGTGAGGAACATTTCTAAGACCCTTTGGGAGTGTCAGACAGAGAAAAGCAAAGAGAGGGAAATATGCAAACTTCTACATCCCCAGTAGTTCACACAGAGCCAACTTAGAGCAGAAAGTGTGATGAAGTTGCCATTGTGTTGAGAAACACAGTCTAGTTCCAGGTTCATCATGACCTAATCCAGCTCAGTTATCCGTAAGCCTGCCACACAGATGTGCACTGCGACAGCTGTAATGTTGCAGATATAAATGAGTGACATTGGTTTTTAGATGGGTTGAACAGAAAGCAACAGTTTTGAACCAGTGCCTCTCTTTATGTGTCTTCAGGCTGTGAGGTAAACCTTTAAAACCTGGCTGAAAAGGAAACTTCATAGACCCTTCTAGCTGACGGATTTAACGGGGAAAAAAACCTAAACCCTTTGTTCATCTTCAAACATTCAGCACACATGAAGGATCCCAACTGAAATCTCTTACATCTTATCACTCTCCTCACCTAACTTGAACATCTAAGCAAGAGTCATCCCACCTGAAGTATAGAGAAAGAAGGATGAGTCTTCATTTGTATGTTCAAGCACCTACTTTCGGGAGTTTACAATGGAGGCACTTGCAACTGAGTCCCACTGTAAGAGCAGGATTCTTTCTCACAGAAATCTAGAGCTATTAGAAGCACATTCTGATTGAAACATTGCTGTCAGACACAACACAAGTCTTACCGAAAAATGCCTGAAGAGGAAGATAGATACTCAGCAGAATGCACAATTAACAGATATATAGTGAGTCTCTAACTTTGACTTAAGGACATCATCTAGGTTTAATGTGTCCTTAAATGAGAGATATCAACACCTTCAGAATGTTATTAGTGGCCTTAGACATCTGTGTTAGGATAGGATGAAGTGTGTTTGGGAACATTTAGTTTTAATCATTGACTATTGCAAGGGGCTCAAACAACTACTCAGGATGGATAGCTTCAAGTAAATACAACGAAGAAGATTCTGTTCTCTGTTTTGCTTTCATACAATTTTTAGAGAGTGTTGGTTTTAAGTTAAAATTTTTCTGTGAAATAATCAATTTCTGCAAGAAAAATAGTAAAATAAAAAAGGACCAGCTTAATCTGTCTCATTTGTAGCATCATTATTACCTCTGGGTAATCACAGTTTTTCCCAATACACCTCAATTTTGTTGGCATGTACGAGTGGCAAAGTCCCTGGTGATCTCCCAGCATACTTCCTAATCTTTAGCTTTCAGCTGCCAGATGTTGTAACTAAGTGAAGATAATTGTACCTGAGAAGTCGCTAAGTATGTATTTACATAAATTTGTTTCTACTAGGAGCTTGGTCCACTGCATTCCTCATGCATAAATTCCAAAGTGACTCACATGTAAATGGCTGGTTTTCTGGAGTTTGGTTCAAAACCATTTCTAATGGAATATCCTGATTTTGAATCTGCTATTTCAATCACCTTTTCTTTCTGCTTTTAATACATATATTTCCTATTTTTCTTCCCTGCTCAGGTCACCCTTGTGTTTAATATTTAGAAGACCTTAAAGCTGAGAGTGACACCAGAAGCAGCTTTAAGAAGTATCTGGCTTGCATCAAATAGGTGTTACAGAGTCTGAAATAATATTAAAGATTTGCAATCAAATTATTCTGTTGCAGTAATTACTGATCTTTGATATATCTCACACATAAATACTCTAGTCAAATTTGACCCCATAAAAGTTGTTAAAAATATTAGCTTGTAAAACTCTTGTACTGTCAAAAGTTTAAAGAGCAATTTTTGTAATGAGTTCTCTTTCTAAGGCAGACTGGATTTTCTCTCCTGCTTCCAAAATTTAGACATAGATTTACTCAGATGTAGATTACTTAGCAGAGAGTAACACCTCAAAGTAACTCTGTATCTAACCATACCCATTTGCTTTCACTTCACGTGTAATATATTTTTCCTGCAGAAATGTCTAAACTGAAAAATGGTCTTGGTTTTTAACTGTAGTTAACCTATGGTACACAGCTATCTTTATCCACAGAGCATTTAAAGTATTGATTTTAATTTGTCCCATAACAAAGTTCTGCACAAGATTTTGAAGTAAGTTCCTCCTTTTTCCCACAGGGTGACTGTTCAAATTTTCCCAGTCTTTCCTCTCTCTCTCCTGGAATAAGACTTTCAGGTTTAAGTAGGGACTATTCAACACTTCTACAACACAAAAAGCCTAATGTTGTCGATCCTCAGTGCTGCTATTTAACTCCATCTGTTGACAATTAATTTAATATAGAAAGGTACAAATACATTTTTAATGAAAAATGTTAACAAATTTACATTGATTCCATATCAGTAATGCTGCACTCCTCTAAAATCATGTCTAAATTTTACATGCTGTTCATCTTGCCCAATATTTGCATATATATGTAGCGGCAGAAATAACAATCTAAAATGTTTATTTTATTACCTGAACATTGTCAAATATTGGTTGCTAAAGTGACTTTTGTGAATAAAATATTTTAATTAGAAAGATTTTTTCCAATAAAGATTTTCAAAAATATATAAAAAATAAATTTATTGAAAAAAAGTAACTTAGTGAAAGAATTTAGGTATTCTAACAAGATCTTTTTATTACTTGCTCTAACCTAGAAGACTACAGTAAGATGTTATTTTTGAGAGTATAGTCTTCCAGACATGTTGTAAGATCTTTGTCATTATTCAGCACTTCTCTCTCTCCATTTAACATTTAGCAGATCAGAATGAGACAGAGATGAACAAACATCGATGGAAAGTGATCAGAGGAGATGCTGTTTCCTGGAAATTATTCAAACCCCAAAAAAGGGTCAGGTTCAGAGCACCCATTTCCTTAATTAAAAATCTAGTCAAGCAATCCCAATGTCTCTCTCAATCATATTGGTGTGCCAAACCTTGTCAGCCCATATCCTTCTCTGTTTTTACAGCTACATAATTGAAATCTGAATCCACTACTGTATAAATGTTAATGTGCCATCCCAGAAGTTATTCTTGTTCCCTAAGTTCTCATATCCTACACAGTCATTTAAGAAATACAAGCAAATAATGAAAAATAAGGCTTCGTTTTGATTCCTCTGTTGAGCAGAGGCGGCTTCTAATTTTACAGAAAAAGGAAAAAAAATAAAAGGCAGAATGTCCATTTTTCAGCATGGTGGTATAGAGCCAAACTCTGTGGGGTTGCTGCCTGGATTTATTGTATGTCACACAGATCAAAAGTCGGTGTAGGTAGCTAAAGTCTCCATACCCAGCTGGGTAGGAGGGTTTGTGACTGTAACAGGCACTGACTGTGCCACAGCACAATACTCCTGCTTGCCAAGTTAATTAAGTTAGGATTGAATGCCCATGGATAGGAGATAATATCAGCCGCATACAAAGGATATGTGATATTGTAGATTAGGTTTGTAAGAACTGCATTGTGCCTCTGACAGGGAGACAAAAATGTGCTGCTGTTAAACTCCAAGAGATGGGACTCCTGCCACATTCAAGAACATGCTTTAGTTTGTATTTTTTCCTTTATTATTTCTATTTCCCATTTAATAAAAACCTGAGCCTTTGAGCTATATGCAAGGGAAATGGCAGAAAAGGTGACAAGCCCAGGAAACCGCCAGAGGTGAACTTTTCAACTCACAGCAACATCTCAAGGCAGGCTGTAAATAGGATTACTTTTATTAGACTGCTGCCTGCTACAGCCGTTCTCGTTAAGGGCTTGTCACTCTGCCCATTGTGCATGGCGCAGTGATGGGCAGCACAAGCCTTGGGGACCCAGCACAGGTCCCCCCCACCACTCAGGTGGAACCTGCCCTGTGAGTCAATAATAGTGTCTGTCCAAAGCATAAATCAGGATTTCAGCATGCTTTACTGAAGGTGGGCAGGTGCTGGGATTACCCTTTCGACAGTAATGTGGATCATCAACAAAGGGCCAGGTGAACCACCAAAACACTCCTTCCCACCATGGATGTGCCTCCAATGAATAGTGGTATGCACTAGACTTTCACCATGTTGACCACATGGGTGGTTAAGCCCTTCTCTCGTTTGGAGATGGTTTTCTCCTCGCCTCCTAGTCTAATGTCTGGATCATAAGAGACTTCTATAATGCAATGCTCAGTCTGGGCTGGGTCTTAAAAAGAAATAATCAGGCTTTTAGATTTCCAAGGTGTCCTGGGTTCAACATGGAGGAAC
>NW_010396970.1:6092-35446 GCF_000710305.1 Buceros rhinoceros silvestris | reverse complement strand
AATTATAAATTAAATAATAATAAACTTCACTGGGTTTTAGAGACACAGGCAACAGAAAGATTAAAATAGCCAACATTCTGTCTTATAAAATGAACACTGTTTTAAAACTTTGCCTGTCTGATTAAATGTGAGTGAATAGGATAGCTGATTTTCTAAAATTCATAAAAATCATGAGACTAATAGCAAAATGAACTAATGGAAATAATGTTTTTATGCGTTAAAATTTTTGAAATATTTTATGAGCATAAGATACCTTTAATGAAGCTAAACAGCCTAATACAAGCATTGCAGGGTACTTCCCACTTCTCTGAACAGCCTGTTCCAATGTTTCACAACAGTTTTGGTAAAGAAATATTTTCTGATACCCAATCTAAACCTCCCCTGGCACAGCCTGAGCCTGTTTCCTCTCATTCTGTCACTTATTACTTGGGAGAACAGACTGAACCCCACCTCACTATGACCTCCTTTGAGGTAGCTGTAGAGAGTGATAAGGTCTCCCCTGAGCCTCCTCTCCTCCAGACTAAACAACCCCAGTTCTCTCAACTGCTCCTCATAGGACGTGTTCTCTAGACCCTTCACCAGCTTCGTTGCCTTTCTCTGGACCTGCTCCAACACCTCAATGTCCTTCTTGGAGTGAGGGGCCCAAAACTGAACACAGCACTCAAGGTGTGGCCTCGCCAATACCAAGTACAGGGGGACAATCACTTCCCTGGCCACGCTGTTTCTGATACAAGCCAGGATGCTGTTGGCCTTCTTGGCCACCTGGGCACACGGCTGGCTCATGTTCAGTTGGCTGTTGGCCAACACCCTGAGGTCCTTTTCCACCGGGCAGTTTCCAGCCACTCTTCCCGGGGCAGTTCCCAGCCACTCTTCCCCAAGCCTGTAGCATTGCAGGGGGTTGTTGTGATGCAAATGCAGGACCTGGCACTTGGCCTTGTTGAACCTGGTAGAGTTGGCTTCTGCCCATCAGTCCAGCCTGTCCAGATACCTCTATAGATCCTCTTTACCCTCAGGCAAATCAGCACTCGCATCCAACCTGGTGTCATCTGCAAACTTACTGAGGGTGCACTCAATCCCCTCATCCAGATCATTGATAAAGATGTTAAACAGAACAGGCCCCAATACTGAGTCCTTGGGAACACCACTTGTGGCTGGCCATCAGTTGGACTGAAATCCATTCACCACAGCTCTCTGGACCCAGCCATCCAGCCAGTTTTTTATCCAGTGAAGAGTACGCCCATCCAAACCATGAGCAGCCAGTTTCTCCAGGAGAATGCTGTGGGAAACAGTGTCAAAGGTTTCAGTAGAGTTCACAACCTTTCCCTCACAACATCCACAGCCTTTCCCTCATCCATTAAGCAGGTCACTTTGTCGTAGAAGCAGATCATGTTAGTGAAGCAGGACCTGCCTTTCATAACCCCATGTTGACTGGGCCTGATCACCTGGTTTTCTTGTATATGCCATGTGATGGCATTTGAGACAGCGCTGTTCTATAGCAGGAGCATATAGGCAATATGCACAGCATATTCCATCTCTTTCGGTATCTATATGCTTATATCATAGGCAGAAGACGACTTTATGGTCTGTGGCTGTTCAGCATTCCAGAGACAATGATGACCATAAAATCTTCCTAAAACTAAAACAACATTTATTTACAGAATGGAAACAAAGCATCAATTGAACAAAACTTTTAGACAAGCACAGTTCTGTGAGCACTCCTGTGGGTATTCTCCAGCCAGGTCTTTAAGAGCCACATTATATACAACTCCATGGCTTATTTTTCTTCTCCTCAGTTCCTGCTTTTCAGAAAATAGTTTTCTGGGCTCCTTGCACTGGCTTTGTCCTATTGTACATTTTCAGAATTTTTTGGTAAATGTTTTTTCTCAGCTACTATTTCTGGCTGCCTTTTTTTTTTTTAAAATAAATTTAATTAATCAGTAACTAACTAAGGATTTATAACATCAAATTAAGTGGTTCCGTGTATTTTGCAAGTGTTATGCCTAATTTCAGATAAGTATGTTTTGAACCTGCAGGTGTTTACACAAGTAGAATAGAGATAGTACTTCTTTTCACGTAGATTTTTAGAAGCAATGAACTTCAATCAGACAGATAACATGAAATAAGCAGAATCAAACATATGATGTCTGTGCAGGCAGGTATTGAATAGGGTTTGCCAGGATCTGGAGAGAGAGGCAGAGGGAGTGTTTTCTTAAAAGTGTGATTTTGGTCAACTTGAAACAACTTGTGAAGTAGACACAGACTTAGTGAGTAATTTTGGCAATAGGTGATAAAAAAACTTGGTCAGCAAAATGAAGTTGTGATCTTGCTTTTAGCCAGCAGCCTGTGGTTAAAGCATTCACAGAAGTCTGCTGGATTACCAGACTTAATCCCTTGATGTGCTTGAGAGGATTTTTACCCATGCTTCCAACTGTCAAGAGATTTCCCTGGCTGCCACAAAATAAGAGGCTAGAGATGCACAGTGCTTAATTTCTTCTTCTGGTGCCATTCCACTTTGTATTATTAATTAAGCAATCACTGAGGCAGGGATCAAAATACAGCTGACCCATCCTTTAAATGCTGCCCTAATTACCTGACTACAGAGTCTCCCCCCTGCCCTTTTTTCCCCCCCTCATCTGTCTCAGAAGCTGTCTGATCTGGAAGACGGCAATGTTTTCAGGAAGAAAGAAAGAAAGAAAGAAGTGCTACAGAATAGCCTTGTCACAAACACGGCTAGGGTATCTGGGTAGAGTGACTGCTATGGATTTTTCCTGTGCCGATAGAGCAAGTGAGATTGCAGTTTCTTTGCATGAAGTCATGGTAACGTGAAAGACATGAGGTCTCTATCTTACCTTTCTCATATGTCCAATCCCACTGAACTCCTAAAGCTAACTGGGCTGTTATGTGCTCTGCTAAAAGCACCAAGAGAAAATGGTTTTGTGAGAACTGAGTTTTGATAGATGTATTTGTTGAGTCAAATATTCGTAACACTGGTAGGATTCATAACATTGGTAATATTGAACTTACCTTGCAGGAGGATGTTTTAGAATTTTTATTTTGCAATTGACATTCACCTATCACCGGTACTAACTTTCTTTTTCACTCAAAACTACTAGAAATGCTAGATAATAATTTTAAGTAAGACTTAATCAAAATTAGTAAAATGGCTTAATGCTTAACCATCCCAGGAGCTGCATGGAAGTTGAGGACATAAAGATCCAGATTAAAAACGCACCTTAGACACTTGAAATGAAATTTAAGTAAAATTTAAATCTGAGTCCCCAAATGAGACCCTGAAAATCCCTATTCACCTGTCACTTCAGTATCAGCTATGCTTTATATGCAGATTAGTGTCTAGCTTGACGGTATTTAAGAGGAGGTGCTGTTGAGTTCAGTGAATGGTTCTGTCTGTACGTTAATGGTGTGTTCAGTGTGGAAAAATAACTACAGAAGAAAAGATAGCTTCCTGCTCAGCATATCTGCTCTTTGCCCAAATTCACAGTCTTTATCCTTTAGAATAGACATTAAAATTATACACTAGAATTATGAAGGTTTTATGTCTGTAAAGGAAACACAAGGGTACTATGAACTGGATGCTGTTAGTACTTCTGCAGTGAGCATAACTTGACGCAACGAAAGCCCAGCATGCACCTCCGCTCTCTGAAGGCTTTGCACTGAACTGCCTGCAGTGGTTAAAGCATTCGCAGAGTATGGGCAGCCTCCACTGACGAATTTAATTCAAGAGATTTAATTTGTGGTTGCTAGCAAATGAATGATTTTCCAGAATTTTCTTTATTGCTAATGGTACATATGAGTCACGAAAAACACGGTGACTTTGACATCATGGGGAGAGTTTACAAGCTAGTAACTGGAAACACTCTTCTCACTTGCAAACTAAAATAATGAAAATTATTTTGACAGTCTGGAACTAAATGTCATTTTTACAAAGATGCTTTTGGAAGAGAGCCACGTGGTGAGAATGACTCAGCGCATGTTGTATCATGCAGATGGCAGAAGCAATAAGTACTCCAGAGCTAAGGCTTCTCATTATTGCTGCTGCTGCTGTTACTGTGAAGCAGGGTATTTCATACCCCTTTACCTAAGCAGATAATAAAATAGGCACTTGTTCTGGGGGGAAGGGGGGGGTGGGGCGGGGGGAGAAAAAAGGTTTTATGTAAGTACTTGCTTAAAGATGTGTTTACCCTGGTCTCATCAGTCAA
This sequence comes from Buceros rhinoceros silvestris, assembly GCF_000710305.1. Taxonomy (NCBI): domain Eukaryota; kingdom Metazoa; phylum Chordata; class Aves; order Bucerotiformes; family Bucerotidae; genus Buceros; species Buceros rhinoceros. Next base: position 31,229 of record NW_010396970.1, on the reverse strand, counting down.
AACTTAAGTGGTTACTGAGTTGAAACCAGTGTCAGTAAAGTAGGCAACTTTTCTGCAGCTTACACAGGAAGAAGGTTTTAAAGTGAGGAAATGGGGCCTTTTTGACATGTTTTATCTCAGTGTAAAAACAGATACTTTAACAGATTTTGATATTATGACTAAAGCATAATGGATAGAAAAGCAGCCTTTGACACTTGATGTTCAGTGAGCACTAATAAACTAATGTAAAAGTATTAAGATTATTATTGCCATATTTAGTGTGTCAAATTGTATGTATAAAAGACACAGCTACAACTATTTCAAGAAGCCCATGTTGCTAGCTCTTAAATTTGGAGAGAAATAATCTGCCAATCCTTATTTCAAAGAGATGGCAAGGGAGAGTAACCAGAGTGGTAAGTGGTAGCATGGAGTTCTTATCAGAAGAAGGTCTCTGAATAATTGATTGTGCCACATACACATGCAGTCCACAGAACACACTGTGGATTATAGTTGGAGGGAAAAAACCAGAAAAAGTGAAGATATGGCACAAAATCAAGTTTTAATTTCTTTTACAAAACCTTTCCTTCTTAAATGAAGTATCTAGTAGCAGGAAGACCATTCCATCAATGTGCTCTTAGAGGGACATCTGAGCTTGTTAGAACCTACAATAAAAACTTTGCTGGCCACTGATTCTGTCAAAGTTGGAAGTTAATTCATCTTGAAATAGGTCAGTTGTGAGCTCCTTCTGCGTTGGAGAAAATTGTAACATCCATAGCTTTCTGACTGTATCTCCCCTGGAAGGGAAAACAGTGGTATCAGAACAGCAATGTGGGATTCCTCATTTATCAGTTAATCCAGATAAAATATTTTCAGTTACCAAATATATGATCGTTTGGTTTTGGTTTTTCCCTTGATGTTATATTACCATACAAACTTACACTGGAAGCTAAAATTAAAGACATGTAAATCAAAGTATAGCTTGAAGTGGCAGCTTGCAGCAATTTGAGCAGTAGGCTTGAGAGATAATGTTTCCAAAATTTTTAAAACAAAGATTATCATTTTATGGTGTATAACCTTTCTTATTCTTTATTATTGTAGATGGGACATGGAACATGGAACCTCAGAAGACAGTTAAACTGGGGGTTCTGCCTGTTAGAAGTCTGCTTGTGATGGAGGAGACCATTTGGGCTGCGTGTGGTGGACAAATTTTTATAATCAGCACTGTGACACATTCCATAGAGGTAAGTGCTTTTAAAAGCATTGTTCACATACTCTGCTACAGGGTATAAGTGGTAGAACTTTAAAGGTTAAAATTTGTTTAAGAAGCTTCTTGATACAGGAAGCTTTTCAAGACAAATGGTTTAAATTCTGTTAAATCTCACTCCCCACAGTATGAAATTCTGCCTTGATCCCTGCTGATGTCTCATTAGACCTAGGTTTCCTTCCATTTTCTCCCAGCTTTTCATAAGGTGCTTGGAAGTTGTAAAGTATTTGAGGCAAGAGGTTCGCTTATAAATGAGATCTGGTGAAAGGATCAAAGATTTGAGTGTGTATAGAAATTGCCTGTTAATTCCAGAAGAAGGTTTAGTTAAGAGACTGCCCCTACATAGTTAGATGTTAGTTGTACGTTGTGATGATTCCATAATATATTTTTTTCAGATTTTTGCTTTGCAGTGGCCCACAAAAATGTGCATTTTCCAATGAACAATCATACAACAGTCAGCTTTTCTGGAAGGAGAGAAGAGTGTTAAGGATTCAAGCTCATATCTGTGACCACATTTTCCAGAAAGTGTTAAGCCTTCATTTATGTCAAAATTGCAGTCTCTACCAAAAGAATATCTTAATGGTCTAACATTTCAAGTTGATGAAATGTTAGGAACTAAGCCTCTCCTCCAGCAGTTACACTGAGTTGCATGATGTTTACAGCTATGAAGTTCTTTCACACAGGAGTCCTGATGAGCTCACAGCCTCCTTCTTTGTGTGCTTTGTTGCTGCTTTTTTGTTTCACTGATGATCGTGTTTTCTCCCAACAATTGTCTGTTTGGTACAATTGATTCTGTGAGTCATGGTCATGGGTTTGCAGGGAAATGGCTAACATCCTAATTTCCTCTGTCTTTATCTGTGCTTTCTGGGTGATTTGTTTCCTCCAAGCAGATGCTCCCATCATCTATTTTCCTACTTTGTTTTTCTTTAAAGATTGTTTTGTGGATAGTTTGATAGGTATGATGAGGGAAATATTTTGGAAGAGTGATTTGGATAGGTGCATGAAATGGACTTTTGTTAGCTTCGTTGCAGGGGCAGAGTATCTTCTGGGACACCTGGTTACTGCCCTATAGTCTTTGGTGACGAATGTCTCTGATTCTCACCAAGAAATACATTGCAACAGTAAGAGATCACAGCCAGATTGTTCCTGTTTAAGGTTGGTTAAATTCATCGCTTGCAGTGAGCGTGGGAAAAGCCCTTCCCAGATCTTCGTTCGCGAAGCCAAGCCATGATGATGGTGATGGTTGGTTAAATACAGCCAGATCTCTGTGAATACAAAGTTCAACAACTCTGGCCTAATTTTATCATAAAGCTCTTCCTAGATCAGGTGGTATGACTGCAGTTTGGGCTATGCTGTGCTGTTTTGACTCAGGAGAACAAAACCAGAGTTAGACAGACTTCAAAGATTGAAGAAGGTGTAAAGCTTACCCTGTCGAAATACAATATGACATAATGGATTGCAGTATTGAAAGCAGAAGTTCAAAGAGGTAAAATAACAAATATCCTATCAATATCTCTTGGACATGGTAGTTTAATTTTTCAGCTGTTACAATTTTTCCTACAAAAGCATCACAGGAGGTTTCTTTTTAATTTCCAGTGTGGTTTGTAAATTAACCTATCCAGTGTATTCAGAGCTCAGATTATTATAGATCCACTGACTTTTATAGCTGTAATAAATACACAGCAACAAATGCTGCAGCAAAATACATAAGAAATGGTGCAATTGGAAATGGTGCATATGGGTTGAATAATGGTTTCTCTACACAGATTTTTTTTTTTTGAGAACATGATGATTTTTTGTATATCTGGCTGAGGGTCATCTTTTATATTCCACGTTAATTTCCATACCATAGCATGTCATCTTCCTCACAGAACTGTAAATGATGATTTTCCTTTACTAGTCCTAAGACATACACAAGTACTGATTTTGTTTTCATCATCTCACCAGACTAAACAGCTCACTAATGTTTTCGCTATTGCTACCAGCTCTGTTGCCTGACTTGCTTTGATAGGAACTTCCTGGGTTTGTATTTCCAAAAGTGGTGTGCTATGATGTACATACCGTGTTTATTGGCAGTATTGTTTCCATATTAGACTCTGTCTATAGGGAATATTTTAGCAACGTCAGCAGCTGAACACATCTAAGCTACCACTTCCTTATTGTGCAGAGCAGAATCTTTGCTGCGTGAAGGGAAAGTGCAGCAAGGAAATATTTGTTCTCCCTCTATCCTCTCTCTTATTGAGAGTTCCTACTAATAATTTGACTCAAGGTTTTTTGGATAAAATTCATCTTTTGCTCTATCAACAGGAATCCAGGTGTTGCACAGGCCTCAACTGTTATTATTCCCTCTTTGCCAAACTCCTTTGTATCTCCAGATATTTCAAGTTACAGCTGCTTGTTTGTTCATTGCTCTCTACTATCATGCATGCATGTTATATGCTCTGTGTCATGTATGTTATCTGTAAAGGCACCTGACTAGTTTTTAAGCCCATATTTGTGCAAGCATATTCTAGACCATTTTGTAATCTTTGTCCTTGTGAGGCACTCCCACTCTCATATTTAACTGTCTGTGCATTTGTTAAGTGTGAAGTTCATTATCCTTGAAAACAATCCCCTTCCACGGGATTTGATAGGACTCTTAATTTGCTTGTTTTAATGTATGGTACTATAATAGAATGTTTTAGCAACATGTCTTTTATTGACGTAGTGCCCCAAACTGGCGTAATGCCACAAGCTTCTTGGCAAGGGACATGTGAGAAATGCGTCAATTGCTGTTATATATTAATTACGTACTCTTGACACTCTTTTGTGAAGAAGAAATTTGTCCTTGGTCTTGACCCTAGATCTGACAGCTGTATTGCTGTTGTGTATAGACCTTGATCCCACAGTGGTCTCCATGCCTGTAGACCCTTACGCTCTGCAAATGCTGGATGTGTTTGTTTAAAACCAACAACATGAGTACCAACCAAAATGCCAGAGTTGTTAACAGAATAAAGTCACCAACTGAATGGCATTCCACCCTGGTTTGTTTTGTCTTGTTTTTAAAACTTTGCAAGATATACACTAGTTACTCTGAACTGTTCAGCTGAATAAACAAAATACATGAAAATCCCTATACATGAGTATATGTTGTCTGAGTACTGTAACTTCTTTAAAGCAGTAAAAGTCATTTGCTTTACCTTGTGGACAATGATACCCATTATGCATCTCTCATGGAGCTTGAGAAATCATGGTTCAGTTCTGGGCACAGCTGTTTGGTGCAATTGAGCACACCCACAAAAGAAAGACTCCAGCTAAGCCCTGTGCTGCTGAAACAGTAGTGAGCTGTGTCAGGCTGCTGGGCAGGCGGGCTATGGCATCCAGAACATCTTCTGCAGCTCTGCTGTTGCTACAGAGTTTGAACGAGAGAGTCTGAGGGGAAAAAAGCTGAGTTCTGGATAGAGAGGAATGTAGTTAAGAAAACCAGAAATAACATGAAGTTTGATTTTTCTTGATAACAGGGAATGAGACATCTTTGTCCTTTTGTATTTCTATTTCTTATTATGTGAAGAAAAAAAAGAAGAACAAGGACAGCTATTGGTTTTCAGATAGACATGTAATTGATGCAGAGGTCAAAGCTATCCACTGTACAAAAACTTAGGTATTTGTAAAAGAATGTACAGATTTGGGCTATGTTCCTGCTCCATGTTAGAAGACCCTTTGAATGAGAATAATAGTTTTTACATGCTTCTTGTGGCTTTTTAGTATTACAGTTTTACTTCAAATGTGACTACGTGTTTCAGCAGACAGCTGTACAAGTGGCAGGACATACTAAGTGGGAGTATAATGAGTTGGCTCATAAAAATGGAATGTGACAAAAATGCATGTGCAAGTTGTTTGATGTGGCACCAACAGAATTGTCAGCTGTGGCCAGACCACTTGAGAAAATCCATTTCTTGTGATCTACTTCATTTTTCTTCTAATTTCAAACAGTGCAAGCTGCTGGTCAGGTTCACTTCAGCAGCCTTGGATCTGTCCCTGAGGAGTTTTCACAAGTCAGTTGGTCACCAGTGTTAGGGATGTATGAGTCTGTAAATAGAAATTACTATTTTAAAATCCTTTTTGCAATGAAACGTAGATGATGAGGATATCGGGAAATTTAGTCATAAGAGCTGTTTCAGACTTTGAAAGATGTTGTTCATGAATGAATTCTATTGAATAAGTCGTGTGATTTTCAAATTGAATATATCATTTGGTAAAGAATGAATGCAAGTTCCTTGAGCAAAAGAGTTAATATAAATGTGCCTGACAGAGAATGCACACCTTGCATCTGCAGTGTTTGAACAGTCAAAAGGTAATGCAGTAGCACTCAAAAACTGAACCACTGCCTAATAGCTGAAAACTGTCTGTTCATTTACTAAAAATGGATCATTTGAAGAATGATTCCCCTTATTTTTAAACAGCCATTTTCTCAGTGGAACGTTCTGTTTTATGGATTAATAAAGTATGAAAAGAAAATTAAGTCCTTTCTAAGTATAATATCAGAAGTTACACTTTGTGAAAGCTTAAAATTCTATTCTTTATCTCTGATCTTTGCCTGTTTGTTGAATTTAGATGAAGAATTTGAACACTCTGTCTAAAACCCTAATATATCCAAAACATAAACTTAGGCAAAGAGCTTATCCTGAGAAACATGCAATTTAGATTTGATGCAAAATGACCAAAATGTAACTATTGATTCTACTGCATGAAAAAGTAAGTGTACTTCTACAAGGAGGAAGGGGATACTTTTGCAGTTTTTCTGAAGATATAATTAGAAGTATATAATATATAGTGTGAATATTAGAGCAGATACTTACTTTCATACTCTCTGAGAGAGTTTTGTATCCAAGGAACAGTACGTCTTTTGTTTAATCAGGGAGGTTTTATGTTTACCAGAATAGCTCTCAGTATTTGATAATAGCTGGCACAACATTAAAAGGCTGTGTTTAACTTCAGATACAGTTTACTTACAAGAAAAAAATTGTGGAAAAAAATATCCTTACTTCTTGTTAATGATTAAAGAACTTTACTACAGCTTCATCCTGCACGTTAACAAGAATGTGTAGAATTTTCAGCCTTCATGGAGCCATGCAGAAGTTGTAATGTGAAGGTACTAGCCTTCAAGAAGGTCTATCCTCAAAGTCTTGTGTTATTTATCTTCAGAAGGAGGATTTTGGCCTTTCTAATGAGAAGCATCAATATTTTGAAGGACAAGAAAACAAAATAGGTAGTACTTGTGAAATTCAGATGTGTCTGAGTTGAAAAGCAAGCCACAGTATTAAGGCTCACATTGTTATGTACGTAGCTGAACAGATAATTGGGTATTTATATTCGTAAACATTCTACTTTCTAAAGATGACATTTTTCTTGGTTCTGTTACCCTTGTCTGAAAATACCCTCTTTAGAACTGAAGAAAAATGGTGTTTAAAGAGGAGTTCCACTGTGGATAAAAGGAACGTATTAGGAAAAAATCTGCCCACTCCCAGGAACATCATATCAGTCGTAGTTTTCCTAAAGGAGAAGAAATACAAGATCCTTTTAAGTCTGAGCTGTTACAGGCTTGCCAGCCTCTACAATGCAATATTTTTAATAAATACAATATCTGAGTTACTGTTAAGTTACTCTGTCATTAGGTAGAAATTCGGTTCAAGAGCTGAGAATCCTTCTGTACTAAAGATGATGTATTTTCAGAAATAGTAACAGGAAGATTAACACATTCTATGCACTCAGAACATATCCTGAGCAAAACAGAGGAAGCTAGCTTTGTCCTTCACATGGAGGACAAAGATACGGTGCCTACACTGAAGAGCTGATAAGGAACATTGAATGATCTTGTTCAGTGCATCTCCCCACAGAGTCCTTGTTTTTCTTACAGAGCCAGTTTGAAGCCCACCAAGAGGAAGGGATGATAATCTCGCACATGGCTGTTGCTGGAGTGGGAATCTGGATTGCCTTCACATCTGGTTCTACGCTTCGCCTTTTCCACACTGAGACACTGAAACACCTCCAGGATATTAACATTGCCACACCTGTTCACAATATTTTACCAGGTAGCTGAATAATATCGTGTAATAACATTTTTGTTTCATTTTTATCACTGTGGTTCTCCAGACTGTTGTAGATTAGGCTGGAATCAGAAGGTCCATCTCGGACTTTGCATTTGATACTGTCTCCTCACTATTTGCTTTAGTAAATCCCAGTCTGTCACCTGTCAAGAACAATGTGTGCAGTGAGCTGGTTGAATAGCAACTCTTCTCCTTAAAGGTTGTATAAATGTAATTATATAGATAAGCGGGTGGATTCTTCGGTTTAGTTTATCGGGGTTTTTTGGTTTGTTTTTTGTGTGCATGTGTGTGTGTGAAAAAATAGGACAATGGAGTCTGCTATGAAAATGTGTTTGTTTTGCACAAGTTAGCATTTGCTTCTGGAACATAGTATCACAAGTACATGACAGTGTCAGTTTGTGTAGGATCTGGACCAAAAACCTTGCTTAGCTTTAGTTACTTCAGTAGTCCCAGTGGCTGAACCACTCACATGCTGCTGTTTTGGAGTGTGTTCAGTGTTTCGCTGATTGAAGTTTTAATTTGTTGAATTAAAATGATACTTACAAGTAAAGATGGAACCTGTGGTTGTTATGTTAAAGTTTAACAGATCTTTTTAAGAAACAAGTTGTTCAATCATCCCCAAATCACTGGTGTCACAGACAGTTGCACTGGCCTGTATCAGTTCTGCAAGTGAGTTGCTAGGACCTCTCATCAGCAAGGACATCAGGTAGGAGCTGTGGCAGTCCTAGGAGAAGAAACGTACTGGCATGGGTGAGCATGAGGTGTCCTTGACAGGACAAGCTTCCTTTCTGTCTCTCCCTGTTTCTAGACTACAGTAGACCAAGCCTCTGGAGTTTTTATGGGCAATGTGTGCACTAGCTTTATTGCTCCATTTCCATCAGAAGTGAGTTCTACTGAGCACTGAGATTATATTTATATTGTTAAAGAGTTATATATAAATCATATAATCATTTTGGTTGGAAGAGACCTTTAAGATTATTGAGTTCAACCATTAACCTATCACTGCTAAGTCCACCACTAAACCATGTCCCTCAGTGTCACATCTACAGTACTTGTACTGGTATCTCCAGGGCCAGTACCACCACCTGTTCCAATGCTTGACAACCCTTTCAGTGAAGAAATTTTTCCTAGTATCCAGTCTAAACCTCCCCTGGTGCAGCTTGAGGCCATTTCCTCTCATTCTGTCACTTGTTACTTGGGAGAACAGATTGAACCCCACCTTGCTACAACCGGGCCCTCCCCCCCCCCCCGGGGCAGCCTGTTCCAATGCTTAATGACCCTCTCTGTAAAGAAATTTTTCCTGATATCCAACCTGAATTTCCCCTGGTGCAGCTTGAGGCCATTTCCTCTCATTCTGTCACTTGTTACTTGGGAGAACAGATTGAACCCCACCTTGCTACAACCTCCTTTCAGGTAGTTGCAGAAAGCAAAAAGATCTCCCCTGAGCCTCCTTTTCTGCAGGCTAAACAACCCCAGTTCCCTCAGCCGCTCCTCATAGGACTTGTTCTCTAGACCCTTCACCTGCTTTGTTGCCCTGCTCTGGACATGCTCCAGCACCTCAATGTCCTTCTTGGAGTGAGGGGCCCAAAACTGGACACAGTATTCAAGGTGCAGCCTCACCAGTGCTGATAAGTACAGAGGGACAATCTCTTCCCTACTCCTGCTGGCCACACTATTGCTGATACAAGCCAGGATGCTGTTGGCCTTGGCCACCTGGCCACACTGCTGGCTCCTTTTTGGCCAGCTATTGACCAAAACCCTGAGGTCCTTTTCTTCCGGGCAGTTTCCAGCCACTCTTCCCCAAGCCTGTAGTTTTGCGGGGGCGGGGGGGGGTTGGGAGCCAATTGCAAGACCCAGTACTTAGCCTTGTTGGACCTCATACAGTTGGCCTCTGCCCATCGATCCAGCCTGTCCAAGTACCTTTCTATCCTCAAACAGATCAACACAATTGCCTAACTTGCTGTCATCTGCAAACTTACTGAGGGTGCACTCGACCCTCTCATCCAGATGATTGATAAAGAGAACAGGCCCCAATACTGAGACCTGGGGGTAACACCACCTTTGACCATCTGCCAACTGGACTGAAATCCACTCACCACAACTCTCTGGGCCCAGCCGTCTAGCCAGTTTTTTACCCATCACAATGTGCAACCATCCAAGCTATGAGCAACAAGTTTCTCAAGGAGAATGCCGTGGAAAACAAAAGGGGTAAAAGGCTTCATTTAAAGTCCAGATAGACAACATCCACGGCCCTTCCCTCATCCACTAGACGTGATCTTGTCATAGAAGGACATCAGCTTGCTCAGACAGGACCTGTCTTTCATAAACCCATGATCGCTGGGCCTGATCACCTGGTTGTCCTGTACATGCCATGTGATGACACTTGAGATGATCTGCTTCACAACATACTCCAGCACCGAGGTCAGACTGACAGGCCTGTATTTTCCAGGATCTGCCTCCCAGCCATTCTTGTAGATGGATGTCACATTTGCTAACCTTTTATCAACTGGGACCTCCCTGGTTAGCCAGGACTGCTGATAAATGATGGAAAGTGTCTTGGTGAGCACATGTGCCAGCTCCCTCAGTACTCTTTGGTGGATCCCATCTGGCCCCATAGGCTCGTGTGCATCTAAGCGGTGTAGCAGGTCACTGACCATTTACTCCTGGATTATGGTGGCTTCATTTTGATCCCCATCCCTGTTGTCCATCTCAGGAGGTTGGGCTTTCACAAAAGAGCTGGTCTTGCTGTTAGACTGAGGTAAAGGCGGCATCAGGTACCTCAGTCTTTTCCTCATCCTTGGTCACTATTTTTCTCCCCCCACCCAATAAAGGATGGAGATTCTCCTTAGCCCTCCTTTTGCTGTTAATGTGTTTATAGAAACACTTTATATTGTCTTTTACAGCAGCAGCCAGATTAAGTTCTAGTTGGGCTTTGGCCCTTCCAATTTTCTCCCTGCACAGCCTCACAAAATCTCTGTATTCTTCCTGAGTGTCCTGCCCCTTTTTCCATAGGCCATAGACCTTCCTTTTCTTCCTGAGTTCCAGCCAAAGCTCTCTGTTCAGCTACGCCAGTCTTCTTCCCTACTGGCTCCACCAGCACACTAGGATGGCCTGCTCCTGTATCTTGCATAAAAAATGTTTCACTTCTTCCGTCTCTCTTGTCTTATCAAGTTTTATTTCAGATTACATTAGCTTTGCAATAAAGCTCTATTTTAAATTGTGCCCGTTTATATCATGTCCTTGACAGGGTCATTTTTGCATGTGGTGTTTGACTGTAGGTCTAGCTCTGAACAGCAGGAAATCTGCCTTTAAATAGGTCATTTGATTGAATTCATCACAATTATGCAAAGAAATCAAGATCAATCGTCAGAAGAAGATTAACTTTTAATATGTTTTGCTGTTTATGGCAGGGGAATAAAGGGAAGTAGGGCCTCCCTTATACTTATTTTCTGCATGTAAAGTTCCTGAAAAAAATTGCTGTGGTAATAGAACTGCAGATGTAATATACCTTTTTTTTTTTTGTAAAAAAAATTTATGTAATTATATCTCCTTGGTGTTGTTCTTACCCATTTTACTTCCTCTTTTTTTCTTATTTTTTTCTTGTTCAGTGTCTTCACAAAAAGCATACCAGTGAATGGAAATGGAAATTTATTTCAGGAGTAGAACATTATTATAGCAAATATTCCAAGGGAGAATCCAATCTAAAAATGAAATGAATTTCAATTATTTAGCAGCAGCTCTTGGTCCTGTTTATACGATCCCAATAGTGCTGCAACAGCAAAGGATAAAAGACAGAGGAGTAGGAGGTTTACATAATAAAGAGACAGTAAGGACCTTTTGGAACTAAAAGCAGCCAGAAAATTAATGAAGCTCTGTGTAGTATATACTGAGATCAAAAAATAAAAAACCCAAAGTGAAACAGAAAAGGAGTGAGAGAGCTGTGTATTTATAAAATACGTATTTGCCTTTATTGAGGATTTTTAGCACTTTAGTTTACTTAGATAAGTATTCAAATGCTATTGAAATGAGAGAGAAGAAATTGCTGTAAAAATATTGCTAAGTCTTAAGAGGAGAGATTAAAAAGGCAAAATCTTGATATAACTTCAAAAAAGCTAGTCTTCCTTTGCCAGGATTTTAGTAGGATCAATATATAGGAATATAGTAGGATCAATAATATTGGCCCAGTAGACTACCTGGAGTTGTCATTTGTGTCTTCGTTTAAAACAAAGTAAGTGAGAGGAACGTCACTCCATGAAGTTAACGAAATTATTTTGTTGTTATACAGCAGAAGTAAAACTGTCACTGTCAGGAATGGTTACCATGAGTTACGTTGCTGTATTTAAAGGATAGGTGGAGCAACTCATTAAGATGGAGGAGTAAGAGGTTCTCATAACTTACTAACCAGTTCTTATAGCATTAGATCTTCCCAATTTTGTTCTTAGGAGAAGATGGCTTTAAATATCACTGCCTGCTTGCCTTGTTGTAAGGGATGTGCCTCCTTTGCTTTGAGGAAGACAGCCCTGCAGGACAGTGGACAGGAGAGAATCACAGAGGAATGAAGCGTAAGGGAAGTGGCACAGCAGGTGGTTGTCCTTACAATTCAGCAAAGTTTAGTAATGTAAAAAAAGCAGACTGTGTCTGGCAGAATCTTTTATCTGGGCGTAACTTTAGATCTATGGCAGTACTTGAGAAGAATGGAGCTGGGAGGAGTATTGCTTTCTGGAGTTATGGGAAGTTTGTGTGTAGGAATGCAGGACTGGAAATTAAACCAGGGTCATGAAGGCAACCATGGGATAGACATTTAGTCCAGAGTGGTCCACAGTACCTTTACTTCATACATCATCAGAAATACTTCCTAATAAAGTGTAACAAGCTTCTGTTCTAATACAAAACACCATAAAAGTACAAATGCCAATGAGAAAGGAAGATAATGGTCAAGAGGAAGAGCATCATCACTGTTATAGGTCCAGGTAACTATTTACTTGCCTATCTAGGACACCACAGTACAGCTGGATTGCTTTTAAGTGGCCCAAGCAGGGCTCTGTTAGCAGAACAGAAGGCCTACTGAGCAGCAGGAAGAAAGAAATCAGTTAACATTTGAAAACAAATATTCACACTTCACTAGTGCAGTGTACTTCATTTGTAGAGCAAGTTTATGCTTAGCATTTGTGATCTGTAGTTGAAATCTTAACAAAGGCAGCTTTTCACCAGCCTCTATCACAGCTCTCACACACAAAAAAAATCATACTGTGCACGAATAGACAGTCCACTTGTTTTTTCAAAGTCACATTCAATGTTTCGTTATTCAAGAACATCCTTAAACATGTGTTTCCTTTCAGCTCTAAAAGAGTTTGTCCATTTAAAGAGGTTACTGTGACCTTGATACATCTAATGTCATTGTTCATAGGGATGATGACGGGTTACCTGTTCAACAAAGAAGTGATTTTTGCTCGAGTTGCTGAATTCTGTTTATGTCCATATATCCTCTGATGACATGCATGTTTCCTGGAAACAGATGAGAAAAGCAAAGAAAATAAAAAGTATCATTTCCTCTCTGCTGAAAACAGACTATACTTGGAGGCTTAGCATTTCTTTTGTCCTCACCCTCCAGATGCCAGATGATAAAATCCAGTTGGTTTAAGATTTTACTGCTGGGAAATGATAAAAAGATTGGGGAAAACTTTGTGTCAGCCCGATAGATCTGTACAGTGGGCTTGTTTTTTGTATAGGAAGAGCAGCATGGTCATGTAAGAGGATATGCACCAATATACCCTTTCACCTACCTAGGGTTGACTTCAGAAGAGGTATTTAGGACCGCGTAAGGATCTACCTAGGTCTACTGGTTGTTGTAACTGAGATCTGAGAAAGGTGAATGTGGAGCAGAACACAGGCAATAAACCCATTTGTTCATGTAAGACCTTAATTGTTGGCTTCAGTTATTTGTAAACTCAAGATCTTGGTCAGATTATTTTACAGGCTTTAACAGTTCTGTCTGCATTGGGACAGTGTGATCTAAAAGTTGTCATTTAAAGATAAGAGTATTTGATTGGTTTAGGCATTTTTGTATTTATTGTTCTCCCTTCTTGTTAATTTCTGTTGTTATTGCATAAGACATTCTGGAGAATTGGGTTTACTTTTCTTCTTCTCTGAATTTGAAATATATCAAAGTAAAAAGTCACAGAATAACAATGAAAAGTATGATTTCAAACCTTGTCTAGCAGGTAACAAATTAATATTTTAAATTACTGTTTGAATCGTTTTTTAATCTCTATATAGATTTTATATATATATACATGAGCCTGATCACTAAATCATCACCATTTGAACTTGTTTTGTGCTGAAGGAGTGCCTTTGGGTGCTTTGTTTTGGAAACCAAATTCATCCCATTAACATCTCAAAAGACAAAAGAAAACAAAACAAAAAACTCCACTTCGAAAAGAACCCACCAAACCCAAATCAACAAAACAAAAAATCCCGTCAAAAATTCAAACTCCAAGCTTCAAAAGTGTCAATACGCCAGAATTTATCTGTAGGCATATACAGAGCCACAGAGGGATGATGTAGTCCTACAGTTATGCAGTTTATGGAAAACAAGACAGGTGTCTCTGAAGGTCTGCATGAGTAGATGGAGGATCTTCAACTTACTTGTGCTTGTTATATCTGCTGAGGACCTAATCATTGTGCCTTTAGGGTATTTAGAATGTGGTTTGGGTAAACAGAGCTGGGATTCCAGATTTGGCCCCACACGTACCTTTTACATCACACCACTGTTGGGTTAATTCTTTGTTTTTGTAAAGTTCTGTGAGGAAAGACTTGAACTGTTGTCCACTTCCTGTTTTTCAGTTGGGTGATTTGGGCTATGCTCAGGCTACTTCTTCCCTGCTTTCCCACTGGGTCTGTGATTCATCTATTCTTGGATGTAAATTGGCTCAGCTTCAAGGGACAAGATGGAAAATTCATTCATTTTGATATACCGTAATTAAGGTCTTTTTCCGAAGTGAGGAATACCTGGGTTCATCCAAGTTATATAAGATATGGAATACAAATTCCCTACTTACTGATGAAGTGATTAAAAACTTGAGAGCTATGATGAAGATGGGAATGACTGTTCTCTTGCCTGTAAAGTTAATCATAAATCCAGGAACATGTAGGTTTTGAACGTGGAGGAATCCAGCAGGGTTTAAATGCTCCTCCGCATAAACTTGGGTCATGGCAAACCTTTGGGCAAGCCACAGTTTCCACTTCTGCAACTTCTCAAGGCCATTTTGAAAATCCATCTAATTGAATCAAACATATTTAGTAAGCATTGCAAGCAAAAATGGCTTTGTTTTCATTCGAAAAATATCAATCCCATCAATAATACGTTGTAGAAAATCTTAGAATCATAGAATGATTTTGACTGGAGGTCATCTGTCCATCCTTCTTGAAGAAGCAGGCCTGATTAGACCTGGTTGTTCAAGGAGTTGTCCAGCCAAATTTTTAATATCTTTGGATAGGATAGGGATTCCACCACCTCTCTGAGCAACCTGTTGCAGTGTTTGACCACCCTTATGATGAATAAGCTTTTCCCTGCTTACAATCCAAACATCCCATCTTCCAAATTTGATCCATTGTGTCTTATCCTGTTACTGTGTACATCTGAGTAGAGTGTGACTCTGTCTTCTGTGCACCCTCCTGTCAGTGTAACTTGTTTTAGCCTCTCTTTGTAAACATGCGCTCCAGCCTCCTGATCATCATGGTTGCCTTCCATTGGACTTGTTCCAGTATGCCAATACTGTTCCTCTGTGGGGATCCCAGACTCAGTCAGGGGAACACAGAACTCCTGATATGGTTTCACAGAATAAAAAACTGGGAGAAAAAAAGTGATACTGAACAGGTTTGAGTCTTGATTATAGTGTGTTATGGCGATATATTATGGAGTATCGTGAAGTGAAATGCCTTTCAGTTTTATTATTGAGAGTATGCAGAGTCTATTCATAAAAGCATATTTGTAAAGATAATCTATATCTACCTTTGGATACTGTGGTTTAGAGATGTAGGACAGAGTGCTGCAGAAGTTTAATAGTATTTAAATTGTTATGTATGTAAAGTTTAATACCACACTCCAGTAAGATGTTTGCCTTTGTAATCAGTGCTTTGCTGAATGAGATGGTACAGCTGATTGTGTTTGGCTGAAGTTACTTTGATCCAGGCAAAGATTGTCACTCCTAAGTAACAGAGCACTTCCTAAACTTTGCAGGGCAGCAGCGTGTTTCTGTGACCAGCCTGCTGGTGTGCCATGGTTTACTGCTGGTTGGAACAAACCTGGGTATAATAGTAGCATTACCAGTGCCACGTTTGCAAGGGATCCCCAAAGTAACTGGTGAGTGACATTTCTCAAACAGATCAAACTGAAGTGAACCTGCTAAATTATTTGTACTGTTTAGATCTATGTTAGAGCTCTGTGATGAAGTTGTGCTTGTTCTTCTTCCTGAGCTTTACAGTGTATCCGGACAAGTTTTGTCTCAGTTGTTTGAGCTGGGATGACTGTTTTCCTTTGGGGTGTAAGAATAGGATAGGCATTAATCCTGTTGGAGTACAGTCAAATATATGGGCATGAGAACAGAATGCAAGCAATCTTTCTTCCGGGTTTGAGGAAAATAGATGTATTAGGTTTAGATACACAGGTACTGAAAATTTAGTATGTTGTCTGGATATCCAGTAAATTGGTTTTGTGCCCTTTCTCCCCAAACAGGAGACTTGGAACATATGACAGTATATATATTTCAATTTTTTGATAATGACCTAGAGTTTTCATTTTGGAGTGATGCATTTATTGAGTTACTTTGTTATTACTCCATTTGAAATACAAGTGCATGAGTGCTTGCTGAATCATTTGCAAATGTTTAAGCTATTAGCAGAAGCAAGATTTCAAGTGTGTGTTTAACGGGGGCTATGCTGTGTTTTGGGTTCAAAATTCTGCTCAAGCTTCTACACTGTGAAAGGAAGCTGGCAGGTTTCATGAGGCAAGCTGTTTGCAGCTTCCTACAGGGGGAAGAAAAAGCTTATGTAACTTTGCAAAATGAAAACTAAATCCTCTGTGTTCAGCAAAACATGCAGCAATCCGGTATGACACAGGATAAATGCTTCTTAAATATATAGAGCCTATGTTAGGTGAAAATAAATGCAATACGTTAAAATGCATAGCTGCAGTCAAAACCCCTCTCATTTTATTTCTCCATTTTCTGTTTTGATTATTGTGCTTTATGTCTTCTCTATATTCTTGCTTTTATTTTGGGTCAAGATTTGTCAGATTTCACAGATGTAGCAACACTGCATTTAGAGATCTATTTTTATAGTCTTTGATTCTGTATTTGGAATTTGAACTGAAAAATTGTGACTTTTTCCAGTTGTGCTTCCAATAGTGATAATTCATCTTTACAGCATTGTACTTTCTGTAAAAGCACAATATGTTTTATTATCACCTGGAATGCATTAGGCAGTCAGGGATGAACAGCGTGATTTGTAGGGTTGTGAGGCTTTCCCCTTGATAGCCTCTTTTCCATACCATAGCTGATTTTGTAGAATCCTGCTTTCTTCTTCTTCTTTTTTGCCGTAAAAGCCTCATATACTCATATTGTTATAGCTTCTGAATTTGGCCCTATGCAATTTGCTTTTTAATGATTTGCACAGTGTAAATTCTCCTTGTACTGCCAACATCCTACAGTTTAAATACTTTTAAAATAAGAAAAAAATAGTAATTGTTCAGTGCGCTCCTTCTGAACCTGCCATGGTAACTAGACAACCATTCAGAAGGATGAATTTTAGTTCCTGCTGTTCCTGAGGGGTCTGTTACAATGAGACAGCTGTTCTTGCGCTATTCTGGAGAGGTACAACAGGATTAATTGAAAACTGGTTTTTTTGGTTTTTTATGGATTATTGGAGAAAACTCGGTGTTATGTTTGCATTACTCATGCTGTTGTTGAGAAGAGACAACAAAAGTCAGTCAACTGAAATTCACAATTCCAAGTTTCAGCTGATTTATTAGTACAGTTGTAAAACACTTCTAGTACAATAGGTTGGTTTTTTATACATTTTTTCTATAAATTGGGTACACATAAAGCAAAAGACAGACTGGATGCATATAATAGGGGTTTAAGAGTTAGGTTTTTCTGAGCAAATTTCATTAAGTAATTATGGTGGAACACTGTGGTAAAATAAATGTTCTTTAATTGTCTTTTCCTTTTGGCTCCAGGAAGAGGAATGGTGTCATATCATGCACACAATGGCCCAGTCAAGTTTCTTGTAACAGCTACATCTATAAACAAGAAGAACAGAAACAAACTGAGAAACAGCCTGCCTCGTGGCTCAGAACCTAAAGACAATGACCAAAAGAATGTTCCACACAATGAAAGACCAGGCTCTTCCCTTAGTAACACCCATGACACTGCAATTTGGCTGGGGGGCTCAGTAGGATCCATTGCACAGAAAAGTGACTTATCATCTTCTGGATCCCTTGCTTTGTCTCATGGATCAAGTTGCCTAGAACATAGGCCAGAGGACAGTAACATTTATGAGCTTTTGGAGGATCAAAATATCTCATTTAAAAGTAAAAGACCGAGATCCAAGAAAATGAAAGCAAGTTCAGTATTAGTAATTTCTGGTGGCCAAGGACACAGGAGAGTGAAGATGACGACCAAGCTACAGCAACAAGACGAACTAGTGTCTTCAGTGATGGTCTGGCAAATCCCACTGTTAAATACCTAACTGAACTAAATTCAAGATACTTTCTGCTCTTAAAAGAAGTCTGATATCCTTTTACAGCAAATGCCAGCCTTAATCAGTACCGGATTAGGGACTGCAGGGCAGTTTTCACACACCTAGAACATTCTGCAGTGTTAGGGTGTTAGAAAACGTTTAGTCATTGATACTGTCCTTGATCCTTAGAACAGAAATGATCTGTTAGATACTTTTAAATGGTTTTAGAACTTCTACTTTATTTATATTCACATTTACAAGTATCATAATTATCTTCTGTAGCACTTAGGGAAGGCAAGGAACACATGCCATGTCTCATGCTGGCTTTTGCTTATGTAAATCAGCTGTTGTTTCTTTTTCCAAAGTGACATATTGCACGGACTGTAGATTTTAACAAATTAGCAAATATTTTTAAAAAATAAATAGGCAAATAGAAGCTAGTATTAATTTGGTAATTATTATAATAGTTTATAACATCATTCCACAAGCTAGAGTTTGGTCTGGACAAAACCAGTTATATTACTACATTGGTATTACTTTACTTCAACATAGAAAATAGATTTTTTAATTATTATTATTATTTCTAATGTTCAGTATTATTAATAATGTTGCAGTGCAAAAAGAACATTAATTTTCTTGTTAGGTGCAATGTGTCTGTGACTTGCCTTCATTGTACAGAGAAAGTTCTAAGGATGCAATGGCTTAGGGCAAATAGAAAATGCAGATACAGGACAGCTGTCATCATAGTACTGGTTATTAATTAAACCATTAATTGGGGAGAAATATACTAATACTGGAATATCAATAGAAATTGCAGATAATCGCTCTGGGTCTAGATCCTACATCAATTGGTTTGTGCTGTCCTCAGGCAAACAACTCTTAAATAATGTCATGTTGGAACAGCAACAGCAGAGACGTAGTCATATCTGAGTGGCAGTCACCTCTTTTTACCCGGAGATTCAGTGAAGCAAGGTCATGTGAATGGGTAGTGGGAAAATGGTGAGCACAGCTTCATTCACTCAGTCGGGCAAGTAGTTGCTTCAGTAACATTAAAGGGCTGATTTCTAAATAGAGACCTAATCATATTTTCTTAACAAATCGATGTATTTCCAAAGAAAACTTTGAATTTGGGATTCCTACTGAAACTGCTTCTTGCACTAGTTTTTGCACGTGTGAAATTTAAGACAAAGCCTTCAGCTCAGAAAGACATTGCCAAAAATTGCGATGAGACACATCCTTCAGTCAAAATATGTTTAATACAGATAACATGTGGAACGGAGTCACTGGGAAGATCCTTTTCCCTCATCAATAGACTGAAGGATACAGAGAAATGAGGATGATTTAAGTTTCAGTTGGACAGGTTAAGAACTCCAGTACTGTCCATCAGTTCAGTAGAATGCAAATGTAATACATCCAAAGCAGAACGTTTGTCAGATGTATGCATAGCTAGAATCAAGTAAAACTTCTGGCTACTTTGGGACTGTTATTATCCCAGTAACAAGGTGGTTTGCCCTGAAATTGTTCCTGCTACTTCTAACACAAACTTCTTGATTCCACCATGCTTTGTTTCAATCTGCCTAGTTTAAATCAACGTCAACCATAGTGAGTGTTACCCAGAACGTGACATTTCAAGGTACGAGAGATTGAATTATTTTGTTCGATATAAGACCGAAGATTTTTTTTTTCAAAATAGCAGAAGGTTGTTGTGGTTTTCTAAGTGTTGCTGAAATGTTAGTTTCTTTATTTTGCAGCAAATGTGTGTATCTCTTAAATTCTCAGTCTTGTCTAAAAAGTAAACCTCTATCAAGGTGACTCGAAATTGGCAGGTGGGCTGGCTTTTGAAGTTTGACAGAGCATAGGGTAACCTCAGGTCTTCCCAGTCACCTGACTCCAAGTATGCGGGACAGAGGGAATGCCAGTGCAGTCCATCTTTGCCTGCTATGTGGGACCAAATCAAGCTTTTCAAAAATCAGATACTCACCCTGATCTCTTTTCAAAGGTTTTGTCCTACATCTTGATCAGAACAGGATTCTTGTGCCGTGACAGCATGGACTTCAATGAGTCATGAAGGACATTTGTTACAGATGGGATGTTAGAGATAGGCTTCGGGTCTTCATTACTGTTTTGTGCTTTTATTCTGTATCTTTCAGTGTGTATCTTGCAACTTTAGTTGTGTATTGTCAGCTTAGTGTTGGTGTGAGTCCTGATTAAAAAAAAGGGAAAAGCGGAGTGCCTTTAAACTGAGCATCTAGCAACATTTTCCTAAACTTTTTCTCTCCAGCCTGAGGGATCAAGGCCAGTTTCATTTTCTACACTCTTCCATAGCTATGGCCCTGGGAGCTGCTCTTTGCCCACCATGTGGAAGTACTACATTGCACAGTTTAATATATGTGTATTGAAAAACAAATTAGAAGATTCTTCTGTGTATAAAGCATATATAATCTAGTATCCCTCCACCTCACTGCAGTAAAAAGACTACACATTTTATTCTGCGTGATCCTCAGGCATGGGATTCCATGTCTGTGCCTTAGGGACTAGAGGATCATGTCCACTCTCTTGTGGATCTTTATCACTAGGAGCAGAAAGCAGAGTCCACCACACATTCAACTGGAAATCCATGCATGGCATTATTACAGGATCTGCTAGCAGTATTGCATGAGATTTGTAAAGTAAATTCATCCTATCTTCCAGCTGAAAGGTAATACTCTTCAGTTTTAAAATAAATAAATAAATAGAACAGTAAACACAGAGTACAAATCTGCCCTTTTGAAAGTACGTTGGAGTTTTGCCAGTGACTTCAGTAATGTCAGAGCTGGGTCCCTCATTTACATTACACTGTTTTGAGAATACATATCTATTTATCTTACTAAACTGTAAGGCAGGAGAGGAGCTGTGTGTCTGTCCTTAAAAATACATATCGTCATGAACTAGTTTATTGGTAACTAACTGAGCACAAGATGCAATGTTTGGGGTTTTTTTTCTGATATGCAGCTAACTGGTATTACCTTACTATGAAAACAGGCAGGAACCAAAGTTTCTCTTAGAGCTGGCAAAGAGCCTTTACAGCTGTTGTAGACTGTGCTGCTAGGCAGGCTGGATTTTGCTTTAGGATACTGCTTTTCTAGATTAATAGAAGTTATGGAAAGTATTAGAAAAAGAGGGGAGCAAGTGTAACCACTAGATATATTCTATATATGTTTTCTAACACGTAGTAGTTTCTTTTATAACATGAGCCATAAAACTTGTGTATTTATGTTCAAAGCATAAATTGAGAAAAAATAATAAAAATGTGATAAAAATTAACTTCAGAACTATATTTCTTGGGTTGTCATTTTGACTAGAAGGCTAGAATTTGTGGCATGCACTAGTGAATAATATATACATGAATGGACTCATGAAAGGGAAAATAGGATATGTGATTAGGACAAGAAAGATGTTTAATTTTTATTTTTATAGTTTCTACAATTTAAACACCAGCAAATGCATTTTCTGAAAATACTGCACTCCCTTATAAGTTTGACCGATGTATCAGCGGAGGCCCAATACTGTCTAAGTAGTAGAATTCCTACTATGCTGTCTACAGGGAGGGAGTGTGCGTCAGCACTTGGGCAACATGCATGATGCATAAAAATGAGAAGATTAATATTCAAAATTAGTATTGCAGAGCGAAAGCATTAACAGAGGAGATAAATTTTCAGTTGCTAACTGGCAATTCATTCTAATTAATCTACCCTGAAGGATATATACAGAGTCCCATGGTTGTGTTTAAATACTGAGACTTGAATTCATCAGGCTCGGCAATAGCATTTTTCTGTGTACCTGCGCTATTATACATATCCAAGAAGAGCTCTGGAATACAGTTTGGCTGCTAGTAAACCTTGCCTTTCTACTTCTGTTTTTATACCATGCCTCTTTAATACATGGTTCTGAAAAACATCAAATTGCATGAGTGCAGGATACCATACATTCACACACCTGAAGACAGATTCTGTCCCAAAGGGAATTTACAAGTCATTGTTTATGGGTGGGAGGCTGAGGGCAAAAATCACTTGCCGCTCCTTTTCGGAGAGGACTGAATATTGGGAAGGGTTTCCTGAAACATGGTTCGGTGCTTAAACTTCACTGTCCTATTAAATTTTCTGACCATGTACAGACAAATTAGTTTTTGTAAAATGCATTTGGGGGTGAGGAAAAATCTGTGTTTTGAAAGATGCAGTTATAATGGAGGGTTCTGTAAGAATTAATCTGCGTTGCAGTGATACCACTGAGCTCATACTGTATGTTTAGATTGTTTTACATGTCTTCAGAGTAATAATACCTCACATAATAACAGTCCTGTTAAGAAGGCAGATTAACCTCATCCGTAGCTAGGAAGAAACTGAGTTGAAAAGTGTTTGCCTGACTTGAAGCCCCATGATGAGTCTGTCAAGCACACAGATTAAAGCTGTTGCTGCTTTCTAAGCCCATGATTAGCTCTTTGAACTGCCTCCTCCTTGCAGGCACCATGTACGTGTGGTTGTTGAAAGTGTCTATGCTAGTAAACTGGCCAGGACTAGGGTGAAAACTTGAGTACTGACCTGTAATCACAGTAGACAGCTCTCTGGGACTGAGCCCGGCTGGGTCTGCTCCATCAGACAGCACTGACAAGGCCACTTCTCTGGGTTGTTTTGGAGATGGATTAACTACACGGGTGACAGCTGTGTAGTGCCACTTGCAGAATAGGCTCTCTGCCTCTGTTTTCTCAGTACTGATGTAGCCTTGCATTGCAGAATCATGGAATGGTAGGGGTTGGAAGGGACCTCTGGAGATCATTTAGTCCGACTCCTCTGCTAAAGCACGGTCACCTAGAGCAGATTGCACAGGATCACATCCAGGCAGGTTTTGACTTACCACCAGAGAAGGAGACTCCACAACCCCTCTGGGCAGCCTGTTCCAGTGCTCTGACACCCTCTGTCAAGGGTTAGAGCTGGGCCAGGCACTAGATGAATGACAGACACTCTATGTTACCTGCCCCCCACCCTTCCTCCCCTTCCCAAAGAGGGAAAAGAGAAAAGGAGCAAGAGAGAGACTAAAACTGCTTTAGTGAGATTAATAATAATAAAATTAAATATATAAAAATACATACAACACCAAATCCAACCCTCCTGATGGCAAATGAATCACTGTCACCACTGATGCTGCAGGGCAGGCAATGGTGAAGGCCCAGGCTGGGCTCAGCAGCAGATGGAAACTGGATGCAGGAGCTGGATTCCAGAACTGGATTCAGGGATGTGCAGATTGGGATCAAAAGGAGAACAGAAACTTCCTCAGATGCTGGCCATTAAAGAAGAGGGCAAAAGAGAGCAAGACCCTTGTGATCCCTCAGCTTCATACTAAATATGACGTCTGTGGGATGAAACAACTTGTTGGTCAGTGTAGGGTCACCTGTTCTGTCTGCTCCTCCCCGCAGGTGCAGCCTCTCACCCACTGCACCCCCACTGTGGCACACAGGATTTAGCAGTGACCTTGGTCTGCACAGCAGCAAGTAGAAGCAAGAACCTTTCTGCACAGCAGCAAGTAGAAGCAAGAACCTTTCTGCACACCAGTCCCTGGCAGTAACTGTAAACATCAAGCACTGTCACTTCTCGAAGCAGACCCTGTCTGCAAAAATATGCTGTTAACTTCAGACAGTGCAGTCACTGAGCAGAGACTGAGCTGAAAATTAAAATCACTGAACAGAATTAGTTCTGTTCTAACTCAAACCTGGACACCCTCAAAGTAAAGAGGTTTTTCCTTACGTTCAGATGGAGCTTCTGTGTTCCAGTTTGTGCCTGTTGCCCGTTGTTCTATCACTGGACACCACTGAAGAGAGCCTGGCCCCATCCTCTTGACATCTGCCCTCTTGATACTTTCAAGCACTGATAAGATCCCCTCTCAGCCTTCTCCAGGCTAAACAGACCCAGGTCTCTCAGCCTTTCCTTGTAAGAGAGATGCTCCAGTCCCCTAATCATCTTAGTAGCTCTCTGCTAGACTCTTTCCTGTAGTTACTTGACTCTCTTGAACTGGGGAGCCCAGCACTGGACACAATGCTCCAGATGTGGCCTCACTGGGGCAGAGTAGAGGGGGAATAGAACCTCCCTCAACCTGCTGGCCACACTCTTCTTAATGGACCCTAGGAGACCATTGGCCTTCTTAATGACAAGGGCACTGTGCTGGCTCATGGTTACCTTGTCCACCAGGACTCCCAGGTCCTTTTCCGCAGAGCTGCTTTCCAGCAGGTTGATCTATACTGGTACATGGGGTTATTCCTCCCCAGTCGCAGGACCCTACACTTGCCTTTGTTGAAGATCATTTAGTTCCTCTCTGCCCAACTCTCCAGCTTTTCCAGGTCTTGCTGAATGGCAGCACAGACTTCTGGTATGTCAGCCACTCCCCCCAGTTTTGTGTCATCAGCAGACTTGGTGAGGGTACACTTGTCCCTTCATCCAGGTCATTGACAAATATGTTGAACAAGACTGGACCCAGTATCGACCCCTGGAGAACACTGCTAACTACTGGCCTCCAACTAGACTCTGCACCACTAATCACAACCCTCTGAGCTTTGTCATTCAGCCAGTTCTCAATCCACCTCACTGTCCACTCATCTAACCCACACTTTCTAAACTTCCCTATGAGGATGTTAAGGGAGACAGTATCAAAAGCCTTGCTAAAGTAGAGGTAGACAACATGCACTGC
The DNA here is from genome assembly GCF_000710305.1 of Buceros rhinoceros silvestris. Classification (NCBI taxonomy): domain Eukaryota; kingdom Metazoa; phylum Chordata; class Aves; order Bucerotiformes; family Bucerotidae; genus Buceros; species Buceros rhinoceros. Next base: position 6,449 of record NW_010396970.1, on the reverse strand, counting down.
TGTCCCTTCATCTACTCAACCAGTCATGCCATTATAGAAGGCTATCAGATTGATCGAGCATGATTTCTCCTTGGTAAATCCATGTTGACCACTCCAAATAACCTTCTTTTTCTTGCTTAGAGATGACATAGAGCATGATCTGTTCCATCGCTTTTCCAGGGATGGAGCTGAGTCTGACTGACATCCATACAACCTACTTCATATGGGATGTCTCACTAGCAGTCTAGAACTTGAGAGCAGCCTCTTACAGTCAGGAGACAGAAATATGTACTTGCATAGACTTGACCCCTATCATACAAGTACTAGTGGTTGGTATGAGGAGTCTCATTGTTAGAACCAGTTAGACGTGGTTCAGCA
>NW_010396970.1:0-6012 GCF_000710305.1 Buceros rhinoceros silvestris | reverse complement strand
AGCAGACCATGCCACAGTTCAAAATTCTGGTTTGTTTCCTTCACCTTTCCAATGTAGTGGTTTTATAGCTGTGTGTAGAATCTACATTCCATTTCCTCACAAATGCAGTATGCACACTGCCAGATGTATCTGCTATTTGATTTGAGAAATCTAGCTCAAGATCTTTCAGAATTAGTTGATTTGCTGCTGCCTCGTACTTGTGCTTACTTGATGACAGCATTTTCTTTAAAAGCATGCCCAGCTACCAAACTGCCAGAAACACTCTTTGCCTCCTAAAACAAAGAATCAAAATAGCAACACTGGAACACCTTCAGATGAAAGGATCTGAAAATTCCCTAGAAGGTTTACTGTGTGACTCCATTTAAAATGCAACAATGCCAAGGTATGACCAAAAGCACTTAAGTGCTTTGGCCGAGCTCCATAAACCACACTATAAAGGCAGTTAGTCTTTCACAGCACGACCTTCAAAGGTGTTCAAAGGGAATATTTTTCCTCCAGCAAAACAGGCCTTAACAGCAGAACTGCAAGTTCTCCTGTTGTGCATATTGTTATACTCCAGGGATAATCACACACTTATCCTTATGTGTGTCCCAACCTGGAAGATGAGCCAGAACACCTAGGATTAAAATGACACACCTTGGGGGAGATGAAATCATTGTAATAATTTGCTAGAAATCCTATTTAAGGAGTATTTTGACATCAAAAGATTGTGAGCCTCCAGCAGAGTTTTCTCAAGCACCAAAGTGCCTAATTTCCACTGAAATATGTATAGTTACATGGCCAAACACAGATAAAGAGAAAGGGTTTTTTTATTTAGGAAACCAGACACAGCTTAGCTACAGAGTTACAGAATTTTAATTTTTGCATTCTATTATCCCACCTTGGAGAGGAATTCTATGGGTTTCACCTTGAGCATCAGGGTTGCCTTGAATGTTGGCACAAAAAAAAAAAAAGTATTAATTCATGCCTTCCAAAGCAAATTGTGAAAATTGTTTCCTGTAGGCTTTTCTGTTTTGTTTTTTCTGTCTGTATTTCAAGTTGCAGAACATGCCGGTCAGAGTACACAACATGATTTTTTAATGTGCCCTTTCTCAAGAGATTTTTTTTTTCTGGAGAATTGAGTACACAGACTGCATGCATTAATGAGGAGGATTACCCTTGCCCAGCCAAGATTTGTAAGGGCAACAACTCTTCTGCAATGGTGTTCAGAGCAGTCTGTGATGCTCTTAATCCCGATCACAAGCAACTGACACCATCAGTTAACTTAAGCTGCATCTACACTGCTGAACTCACGAGCAAATGTTCCTGACACTCATCCTGAGGTGGCATTAGGTGGAATCCATGTGCCAGTCCTTTTCCCTGCACAGACTCTACTGTCTAGGCAAGCAACTACACCTACACATGATGACATTTCATTGAAATACCAGTATTTTGGGAGAAATGTACTGATCACGAGCCATAGTCATAGACACATGTTGATCAGACAGGTGGCGGGACAATCCATTGCTGATTATGGCTGGGAAGACATGTTGACCGGATAATCTCAGAGCATTGTAAAGACCAAGGATAGGCTTTAATTTTCCTTTTCAAATTCTTTGGATTTTTAATGTCTTTTTAGTGAATCGGCAGATGATGTGCACATTTTCTAAATTGTTCATCTTTTAACCGTATCAAATACTTTCAACCTCATTAAAAACTATACTACTTGTTCGGAGCATTGTTCTGGGTGATAAAAGTCTGCACTAATACACTCCTTTTTGTTATGCTGCTTGGTTTTTTTCTTAAATCAAGACCAGTATTGATCTGTCTCTGGTGCACAGAAGTACGTGACCCAACACTGAACAAAACTTTATGATCTATTTTTTCTTATGACTGCTACCACTCTAACTGCTACAAGCGGATAACCCTCCTGATGAAAACAGCCCTTTTCTTTCAGTTCTACTATTTGGATGTATCACAGGGATGTGTGAAACCGAACACGCAAAGGTAGATCAGTTTAGGTCACTATCAGATGTATACAACGTATCCCACGTAACATGCCTACAGCATCTATGGGTTTTGTATTCCAAGTATACAAAATGTATTTTAAGCATCTTCGGCCACTCAGCAGAAAGAGATTAAGCATTTTGTCTGTGCCAGCAATAACATCAAACCAATCCTTGAGGCTGTTGTGTTAGAATACCAAGAAGCATTTCTCACAGGAGTGTTCAGCTCTCAAATACAGGATGAGCAAAAGGAGTCACGTTTTCTTCTGTTTGTGTTGTTTCTACATTTTGGCTTCTGGCCATGAACCAGTCTCTGGGTACTGCAGGGGCCACCAGCATCAGGTACAGCCACTATGTATCTGATACTCCGGTATGTACAGGAGGAACACTACCGAGTTTCACCTACTGAGCTTCCAGAATTTTGATGCTACAATGTTTATTTTTCCAAGATGTCCTTGTGTCAACCTAACCCACAAAAGAATAGCCTACCAACAGCTTTGCATCTTCATACACACTCATGGCAAGTCTAGACTATGTAGGCATACCAATCCTACCTGGTGTGCTGGACATGTGCCAGCAGCGTCATGCTGCCATGGGTACATTACCTGCAGGATTCTACTTGCTTACCTTTAGCAACTAGCCTGTGTAAGTCTGTGTGAGCTACACTCTGAGCCCATTATCTAGAAAGGTTTAAAGACTCTTGGTCCACAGGAAATGGATTGAGTATTTCATCTGAGTGAAATAATGATTTTGTTAAATGACTCGTAACCTCCTTAAATGAGAAATTCTGTAACTTCACTAGGTAAGAATCAACTCCCTTGAGACTGGGCTGATTCATTTTTTATGTGATCTGCTGGCTAGTTTTACTAAAGAACCACTGCACGCCAGTCCTGCATGACAGCCTCAGAGCTGGAAATCACAGCAATGCAGCTGCTACTGCAGCAGTGGGAGAAAGACAAGAAATGCAGTACCTCTCCCAGGAAGAGCAGGGCCCTGGTAAGCTCTGAGCAGACGTACATCTCCCTGGATTGGGACACCGTTTGGTGACCCTATCATGAGAATGGCATTCAGGTCTACTCCCCACTTGCGCACTAGAGATGTCACAGTCTTACGTCTTCTAGGAAGAAACTGAAAATCTTTTGTTTTGCCTGATGTGGACTGAACAGACAGAATAGTGTGAAAAATTAAAAAATCCTCCTATTCCTACTTCTTCATCTGAATTTTTTTTTCTTACCAGAGAAACACCTGATAAAATTATTTTGTTCTGAACTGTATTCCGTTTCTGTTATTGAACACTGCTGCTGGTATGTGCGAGACAGAGAAGATGGGCTGCATGTCCAGAAGGAAGTCCACTGTATGTGACCAGGCAGAAACTGGCTAAGGTTTCTGGGACAGAGCTGAGCAAACACTTCTTGCCTTGACTCGCCTCACTCTGCTCACCGTGCTACTGTTGTTGCTCTGGGCTAATTGCCCCTTGCAGAACACAGGTATCTCAGCAAGTTCTGAGGGCCAGTAACAGTGGTTACAAGCAATTAGTCCCTCTGAATTACTTCTCGTGTTGGCTGGGCTACAGAAATGCAGGTCAGGCACCAAAGGATGTATCACGTAAGCTGTGTGATACCTGATTTCTTTAGGACTTAGCCTTTTCTACACTAGGATAATGATTCATATGATGTAATTTAGGTGTTTAAAAATTGTCTACAGCTCTACCAGCTGACTTTACAGCTAATGGAGAGAAACAAGGAACACCAAAGGATGATTCGCCTAATCCTAAAATAAGATGTCTAAAATAGGTGAGCAAAATTGCCCTCCAGACATGGTTATATCTGTACATCAATTATAAATGGACCCTCAGGGAAATCAAGTTTAAGTAGGGAACTCAAACAACTAAAATTGAGATAATTTTTACAATGGGTGTCCCAGTTTTTATTATCATCTCCACTTCTATGGAAAACTGCAAGGCTAATTGATGAGCAGCCTTATTCTCCATGGGAAGTTTCACAGCCTATGATCCACAGAGAAGCAATATTTTGCAAAAGTTGTGCTAAGAGGTCAGAAACTCTCATTTATATCTGTTTTCACTTAAAGGTTTGATGACAAAGGTGCTTGAGGGACTGGAAAGACATTTGGAGGGAGGCCAGCAGACTGATACCCACGAAGTTAGGAAGTCACTGTCCAAAGACAAACTTTCAGAAATCAGAACTGAAGTCATTGTAACTGATCTGCTTCTGGCAATGTTCAGTGAGAGAAGAGGATAAAGTCTCCAACAGCCAAGTGCTACCTGACTTCTCTGGCTACGACCTCCGTGAAGCTTGGATTTTGTGTAGGTCTTTTGCTGGGTCCAGCCACAGGGGCAAGTACAGCCTACAAACATGCAATAAGCTATCCAGCACCAATTTTCAGTTGTCTCCAGAAACCATAGCTCAGGCACTTCTCTGTACCCACAGATGGGAATGCAATGTGGCAGTTAAACCTGAAGAGGAGCTAAGCAAATCCAGCAGTGTTTAAAATCATCATGTATTCAGAAAGCACGAGTCAGAACGATCTTAAGTAACCTCAGATATGATACTGATGCCACAGCCACATAACTCTCATCAGTGTGAATGTAAGTAGGCACCTCAAGGGGAGACAATCCTCCACAGAGGACTAGAACAATGGGAATTTTAAAAGTTAAAATGATTTCCCAGACCCGCATCGGTTGTCTAATTTGTGTCACCTTGAAATACATAGTATTTAAAGTAACACAAAGAGCAGAAAGATTAGTTCCTTATGTCTGAATAGAAGAGTTATTTCTGGCAGGCTTTAATAGATCTGCTGTATCCCACAGAAACTTCTTCCATCTAGCTAGGAATAAAACCACAGGCAGAAACCTACAGTCCAGTCATGTAATGGACCCAAATCAGCAGACAGCAGGAAATTTATAATTACACTAAAGCCATATGTTGTGGTTGCCAATTACTCTAAGGCCCCTGCAACACCGTATGATTATTACTTATTTATCTTACAGCACCAAGAAGTACACTGGCCTCTCTCAGCAAAGATGAGACATGACCTCAGCTTGAAAACCAGCCTTCTGATTAAGTGCTGGACTTAACTAAGTGCACAACATAAGTGGCACCAAGGGCTTCAAGTCATTACTCTTACCCAGCACCACATGCTAGCACTTCAACGTATTGAGGTCTAACTCCTCACGTGAGAGTTCTAGCAAAGCCACAATCAAAAAGTAGGAGTGATGGGACAAAATGAATGAGAAGACAGCCAAGCACTCTTAGCCATCACCATGAAGCACATCCGCAGTGGGTATACTGCTAGCGGAGAAGAAATTAACTCTCAGGTTAATTTGAAAGAGAAGATGGGAGTAGCTTTCCAAGTCTGCTCAGGAGTGTCTCCTAGGGCTGGTAACCACTTGCTGGGCAGCTGCAGGAGAACCAGTCTGACGGGACCCTGGAGTCAGGGGACAGAGAAAAGCTGCAGATGAATAGTGTTTTGAGAGAGCAGTATCATGGGAAAACTACACGTTGCAATGGCAATGATGCGATATATCCAGACACCAGCAATGGTTCAGGAAGGTTTCGATCAGCATGGTGTCAGTGTCTGCTGTCTTGGTAGAAGTCAGATTGCAGCCTGCAGTGGGGCTTGAGCTAGGCAAGTGCCACCAACTGCATCATGAGCAGGCCCAGGGTAACTGATGTAACATGAGTGTTTTTTCAAGAAACTGGGAAACGAGTCTAATTCTGGAAATCCTGCTGAGAGTCTCAGCTTTGAAGGGCAGGGCAAAATGGGACCCAGACCCACACTGCAGTCAAACAGAAAGCACCTGTCCTCCGTGGGCAGAAACCCGAATAACCCGGAGGCTCCGGCGAGAGAAGGTCCTCGTCGTTTCCCGGAACGAGCACGGCCGGTGCCGGACAGTGTCCTGGCCGAGGCGGAGGGCAGGCAGTCCCTGGGAGGCCGTGGTCGGTCAGGGCTCCAGTCTGGGAGCTCCAGCCCGGGCGCCGTGCCTACCGGGCCGCTGCGGCAGCAAACG
>NW_010396969.1:45066-51462 GCF_000710305.1 Buceros rhinoceros silvestris | reverse complement strand
ATTTATAATAAAAATTTTTAGGTAAATAATACCTTCTGGTTCAGATTTCTGCAAATTGTTCGTGTACTACTGTAACGTGGGTACTCAACTGGTTTATTATTTTATTTTTCTGTATCTTAGTAGGTTTTGCAGCAGATAAATGACTAGATTCAGTTGAAATTATTAAGTTTCATATTCATTTTACCTTAATTTCCGTCAATTCAAAAAAATAATTAACTTCTTTTTTTTTAAATGTGTTGGAGTGTATGAATTCCAGGTGTTCTTTTATGTTTTAAAATTTACTTCCTAGCTGATAGCATTGTGATTCTTTGAGCTGTTAATTTGGTATGTAAAACTACCACATCATGATACTCCACTGATATTCTATCTAGCAGAGTGAACTTGTACTGCTCATAGTGGTTGGTATTACAACCTGCTTGGCCTCTCAAGAGATTCATTGATTCATTTTCTTTTCCCAGCCTGTTTTCAGATTGTCAGTATTGTTTCTTAATCTAGTTCATATGGACAGTGAAGCTCTCTGTGGTTTAGCTTACTCACATAAAGATATGTGCAGCTGGTCTCACAGGAATCCAAGGAGAATTATCTGCTCAGAGCTATAAATCCTCAAATGTAACCTGGTATAATGGAGACACTGAAACAACCTTTATCTACTTTATTGCTTTATAGCCATTGACACTGGAGTTTCTTTTGTCTTTCCATATCTGAAACAGTGCCACCATATCTAAGAAAGAGGATTTAAAAATGCATTTTCTCCACAAGCCAGCAATTCAAATCACCCATTATATTTGATGAGAAAAATTAAAACACTCTGCAGTAGGATGTACAATATAAGTAGGTGTTTTGACTGTCTGCACTTTAACAAATAACACACACACACAAAAAAATAAAGTTGGTGAACTGTAGAGCAAAAGGTTTTAAGGATCTGACATCTGTGATGCATACATTTTGGAAAGGCTTTACTTAAAGTGTTATAAGCCCAGTGAAAGTTCTTGAAACAAATCTTTTAGATTATTCTCATATAAAAGAAATGCAGTTTGGTTTCCCCCACTTTAAATTGTTGTTTGAAATTTAGATTTATCTGAAAAAAAAAAAAAATTCTTGTTAGATTCCTTCTGAAAACAAACAGGCAAAGGAATACTGTCATTTACGTAGTATAGATCATCTCAAAGAGTTTAAAGCCAAGTTTGGATCTAGTAATATAAGATATCACCGTTAAAAATGAACCTTTCACTCAAAACTTTTCACTGAAATGTCTTGTTGTCTGTTTATACTGTATGTAAAGATTCTGAATATATCTAAATTAGAGGTCAGAGGATGTGTAAGAAAATAAATTAATTCACATCCTTTTGAAGGTTCACTTAATTCTTCATTTAATTCACGTATGATAAACATTTAGCTTTGGCGGGATATTTGACTGCTCTGTGCATGAAAATATATGTGTGAAACACTACAGTCAAAGTTAACCTAGTGTTTATTAAATATCCTGTGACAGGGTTTTTAGTTTTTGGCTTTTTTCTGACTTAGAGTATGAATGTTGAACTCATACTAGAAGGGAAAGAAATTGAGTTATGGAAAGGGAAATTCATCAGTTATGACAACCTTGATGCACCAGTATGTTTCAGTGTGTCATGGTGGAAAAAACTGAGGTAGAAAAATGTATTTGGAAAATGAGCAATTTTGGACAGAGAACAATTTTGCATCCCTATCAAGATGTCCTTTAAGTTCATAATGTCAAGGCAATTACTTGAATAGTAAGACAAATATTTGACCCTGTATCATGGATCATGATGTATCAAAGAGAATGTGTATTTCTCAGCAGAAAAATAGGCTAACTTTCATTCCTACAAAGTTAAAATATAGCTGACATGTCATATACACCACCATCAAGTTTTCTTTGTCCTTGCTAGAACAATCCCAAATGCCCAAACTGAATTATTCCATAATTCAGTAATTACTAATTTAACCAAGTATCTTTACTTACCAGAGAGTCAATACTTATGACAGTATATTTCAACTAATAAATCCAAGAAAACATAGTATTAAATCTCTTGTCATGAACTATAGGGCACATGAGAACATAGTAAATACCTGTTTGTACTCTGGTTTGAAGAAATAGTTGGAAAATATTACACACATGCAATTATTTTCATTTTCATTTTAACTATTCAAGTTGCAGTTTTAGAATTAGGTAAATAGGAAAAAAATATTACTGCATGATAATCCTAAATTACACCAACACTGGAAGCTGTATGTGCTGTGCAATTACTAAATTACAGAGTCCTCTTTTTCAGACTAAGGAGATTTATTTGAGAACTCTGAAACATTTTCTGTGACTTCATGCCAGAGACTCAAACAAAACAAAGACAAGTAGGGTTAGTGTGAATCACCCCAAACACAGTCAAGAGTATTGTGACAGTGTTCACCCAGAAACCAGCTCCTGTGAACTCAGCAGCGTAGCCAGTCAGAAGTGAAGGTCTAATCGTAGTAAGTCTACAGCAGATGTAAACAAAAGGTTTCAACTTGTTTCTCACACAGAATGCGAACTACTTCAGTGTTCTTCCTGGGGTGTAGCAACATCCAGAAAGGTTTTAAATAATGGAAACTGTTGAGCAAGGAAGTCATAGAACCCTGATGGCCCCCCCGGTAGTACCCAATTACTGATTTACTTCAGCTGTTTTGTGGCTTCAAAAATATTGCTGATATTTTCATTCAGTAAATATTATAGTTGTATGCTGATGAGACTAAAATAACTTATCTGATGATAAGCAAACGAAAAAGGATAGACTCTCATATACAAACATCACATCACAATTCATACGCAGAGTTAACCTTAGTTTCATGTTTGCTTGCTATTTAGCCTGGAAATTTTAACATAGTTCCATTATACTGTGACTCAGGAGAAATAAAAGGAATGAATATTTTTTCCAATGTAACGTTTATTTAAGGGACGGCTATTTGTGTGTTCACTCCGCTACACACTGACGTCATTCTTGTATAAACTGATGATAAAGTGCTATAAAGTCTATCCCTCTTATAAAAAATAACTTGTACATCAGCCACACTAAATGTCTGATTGTTGAGAAAGATACTCTTTGCAGATCATCACCGTTAACAGCAGGGATGCAGACAGATAATTCAAAGGTATTAAGCCTATACTGAATCCACCAGTGTCCCTGAAATTTGATAAATTGCTATATCTAGAGAAATCCTATAACACTTGTAACTATTCTTTAATAATGTGGGTATATAGCATATAGTTCTTTACATACGAAGCTAACGCAATAGAAGGTAATGCAGTTTATCAGATTTTGTAGATTCCTGTTCTCAGATGTTTAAAAAAAAAAACCAACAACAAACCAGCAAAGCGTCTCTCAATCAGGTCAATATTTGACAACACTAGCAATTATCTGACTTTATTCCCTAGAAGTGGGCCAGCTAAAAACCCATCTGTCCATCTTTGGATTGACATTGTGCTCATCCAGTATAATTATAATTGTAACTTAAGAACAGATTACTCAAATCACAAGCCACATGTCAGACTAGAAGTATGCACCTTTTGCACAGCTTGCTGAAAGCTCTGGGTCTTTCTCCTCTTTGGCTAGCAGGGGCACCATAATATATATAATTGCCAAAACTGAAAGAAAAGAAGCTTTTGTGATGCTATTATCAGCTTTTCTCACAGCACTGCAGTATCACATATGCCATTGTTTTTTGTACAATATGTTACACTATACAGTTATATCCTATCATCTACTAATATAATTCTGTAAAAATAAAGTTATTAATGTCAGTGTGAAAGTTGAGGAATCGGTAATTCATGTTAGGAATCATGAGTGTAAAACCAAAAGTTGACTGCATTTATTTTTCTCCTCAGCTATTTCTTACATTATGCATTAGTTGTGCCATAAAATAATATGAAATAACTTATCAGATCCTACAAGAAATATATCCTGCTGTATTAAATTTTCATTTTTGACTCAATTTTGAAGTAGATTTAAAAAACTTTGAAAAACAGCTGATTATCTATATAAAATGTTTCATAGTGATTTAATCAGAATCTAGGCAGTGCAAATAAACTCTCTCAAAATCAGGGGCTCAATTATGCCATCATGAAAATTAATTTCGAGCTGATGGTGAATTTATGGCATATACTTTGTCCTGACTGCAGGATCTATTTTATTGAAACTTTGTCAAATGCATATCAAATAAACAAGGCTGAGCCTTGACCAGTTGGATAGCTTAAAGTTCAAGTGGGAAAACACTTTGAATTTTTGCTTGCCTAGTCATCCTTTTTGTTCGCTTAATTACTTATTAAATATTGAAGCTTGGTTGTTGTAAAAAATCATAAAGTTAATTTTCTCTTCCTTCTGAAAGGAGATCAACATCAGCATAAGTTCTGGAGAGGAATAAAAGTGCTCAAATTTCAGGAAAAAGAAAATCAGATATTGTTGGAATGTGCACAGTTTGATGTATGGAACATTACTGTCTCTAGGCAGTGAGGTGGAGGCAGTGGGGAGCTACGGTAATGGCCTCTGTGAGGAGAGTCTGGGACTGCGCTGTGCCATCACAGGGAGTTCCAGCCAGTTCCAGTCAGCCTCAACGGACCCACCACAGGGCACAGCTGAGCCTATCAGCCAAGCTGGTGGCAACTCTGGAAAAAGATGTTTTAAACACCAGAGAAGAGTGAAGAGTGAGGAGAACCAGCATGAGAAACAGCCCAGAGAACAGTGAAAGGGAGGAGGTGGTGCTGGGTGTCACGGTTTGAAGGGGGGTTCTGTTCCCCCCACCGAAAGGATGCGACGGACTGGTGTGTTTTAGCTCGGAATCCTGCCAAAACACACACGCAAAACTTTTGATGCTCATTAAAGGTACTGATAAGAGCTCGTTAGGCTTTAGAAAATGATAACACAGGCTACATATATGAGCGATAGAAGCAGGCACATTTAATAAGACAGATGCCCTTGAAGTAAAAATCGGACTGGGTAAGAGAGAGAAAGAGATGAGGGAGAATACATCTCCATCGGGCAATTCCCGCCACTTACAAACTTCACCCCACCATGGCTCACCACGCCGGGGGGGAGGGGCGGGGGGAAGGCAAAAGTCCGCCCGTAGTCCGTTCGTTGCCTGCGCAAAGCTCTTGATAATGGGGTTCTCCTGAAGGCAAACCTTTAATGCAATAGAACTCTTCTCCTCTGGGATGGCTGCAGGGATGCTGCTTCCAGACTCCCCCACACACACATCTGCGCCGCGGGCCAGCCAGGTTGCGTCTTAAGGGAATATCTTCAAATTCCACTGTGCGTAGGGGCTACTTCATCCGCCGCAGGGATAAGGGGTACAGCTGGGTTCATCCATCAGGGCAAGACAGTTCATTAGACCACCCCTGCCGGGAATCGGCAGAAAACGGAGAAGGTCCTACCCATTTTGCAGAAGGAGTCTTCTACTGCTTCAGGGAACTAGCAGGTCTTGAACGTGTCTTTCTCTCCTTTATAAGGGTCCAGTCCGAGGGCGTAAGCTACAGGAGTGCTCCACGGCATATCTGATAAAGCCGCAGAGCACGGACGAGATAGGGAGGAGGGCAGATAGAGCAGAGAGAGGGAGAAGCAAGATGGCAAAATGGCGTCGAGTCTCCTCACCCACCTCCTTTTATGACTTCATTCACGGAGGCGTGTTCTCCTTCCCGGAAGCTTGGGAGAACCACAGCTCTCTGGGAAGAAGAAAGCCAGACAACATGGGAGCATCCGGTTCCTCCATGTTGAACCCAGGTGGTGCTGGGGAAGTTACTCCACTGCAGCTTGTGGAAAGAACCATGCATTCTGCATGCCATGGAGGACTGCACGCTGTGGTAAGTCCAGAAGGGACTGCAGTTGTGTGGAGCCCCCACAACGAATCAGGAGACGGTGTGAGGAGGAAGAAGGAGCAAGAGACAGGCACTGTTATGTGCTGCAGCTTGTGGAAAGAACCATGCATTCTGCATGCCATGGAGGACTGCACGCTGTGGTAAGTCCAGAAGGGACTGCAGTTGTGTGGAGCCCCCACAACGAATCAGGAGACGGTGTGAGGAGGAAGAAGGAGCAAGAGACAGGCACTGTTATGTGCTGACCACAAACCCTATTCACCTTACCCCAGAGCCACTTGGAGGGTTGGGGAAGGAGCTGGGAATGAAGGAGCGAGGTTCAGCCCAGGGATAAGAAGTGTGGTGAGGAGAAGCTTGCTTAATTTTGGCGGGTTTTTCCCTTCCATCCTACTCTGTTTCAGTTGGCAATAAATTAAATTAATTTTCTCCAAGTCAAGTTGGAGAGTTGTTTGTGGCTGTAACTGGTAAGTGATCTCCCTGTCTTTGTCTTGATCAGCAAGAATTTTCATTTCATTTTCTCCCCCCATCCTACTGAGGAGAGG
>NW_010396969.1:25491-44933 GCF_000710305.1 Buceros rhinoceros silvestris | reverse complement strand
GGGAAAGAGAGAGTGGCTGCATGGTACCTAGTAGCCTGCCAAGATCAGCCCATCCCTGTAACTATGATTCAAGTTAGACTAAAATGTTGTTTATCCTTTTAAGATAGTGAAAATAAATGTAAGTCTATTTTAAAGTTAAATCCCTAATTCCAGAGCATTTTCTTACCTATTAGAGATCAGTACAATTTTATTATTCTCGCACTATAGGCAAAGAATGAAACAAATACCTAATTTAATTCCCTGATATCTAATTTTTGTTTCATCTTAGTAGTACCATGTTAGTAACACTGTATACATATGAAAAATACCGTCTTTTTATGTAGAAGTAGCTGATCTTTTCCATGATCTTTCCTTTCTGCCTTCATGCTCAGATAAAATTAACTAGTTACAAAAGAGGTTTTTGTTCTACCTTGTAAAATTCATCTGAAATGTAAATACTTTAGCCTGACCCATTGCTATGTAAATCTCAACTTCAATTAGTATCTGGTTAGATTTCTAGTTGCATTGTAGAAACAAAGGAAGTAGTACAAAGACGAAAAAGTACCCACTTCAAAAGAAAAAAAGAAGTGATGAATAAACGAACTCTATAGTCATTAGAATGAAAAGACATGAGTAGTAATTGTGTAAGTTATTAAAATCCTATTTGTCTTTTCTCAGTTTTCATGACTGCACTCACCCTAGGGCATTGATTCTGAAGAATACCTCCATCTGCAGAAGTACTTGTATGATTTTCTCTGCCCACCCCACCTCATCTTTATGCTTTGGAGTGTAAATATGATCCTGTGGTTGATGTCCTGACATCCCAAGATCTTGTTTTATATCTAAGAGCAACAACTTCAATGCTTCTAATGCGACTGAAGTACGAATGATTTACAAACAAATTGGGTTACCATGTTTTTTACCCTATAATTGGTTTACATAAGCCATAGATGTCGCTGTAGTAGAGATATACTTACTACACAAAATTTCATTTTGAGAATAACCCTATACTTATTTTACCCAATTTTTTTTTAGGATTTAAGCTGGGTACAGGAGAATTAAACTGCAAATAGTGGAGAAGGATGAAGCAGTCTCGGAAGCCCAGCAGCTGTGTTTATCTCTTTTCCGCTATAGCAAGAAGATTAATTTTGGGGGGAAACTGGAGGCTTCCTCTTTCAGAAAGTAAACCTCTGTTTTTATGTACTTCCTTGCCATTGTAAGGGTTAGAACTGGGAAAATCTTAGAGGCAGGGAAAATAATCCTTTTTCAATGAAAAAACCTAGATCTTGATTTTGAGTGATTATCTTAAAATACAAAAAACTTGGGAAAAAACTTACCATTGGGTCATAATGTGTTGCCCAACAAAAACGCTGAGAACTATGTTAGTGGGCTAGTCTAGGCATTACATTTATGGACAGAAGGGACCACTATCTTGAAGACAATATTGAGTTATTTGGGAAACAGTGAAATCTGATGGGACACATAAGCTACAAATTTGAAAGCAAAGTGTTATAGTAAGATTTTTCTTGACAAATAATAAAATACAGATGATTTAGAGAGAAGAAGCAGGAAACAAGAATGAGGACAGACAATAACTGGAAATTATTAGTGTTTTTTTTTAAAATATATAAGGGAGAGAGGTAGTTTAATACAGTCCATGGGGAAGATAGATAGGAACGTTGAAGGAATAGGAATTAGGTAGAAAATGGGAAATATTTTTGAAAGTATTAATTTTGTTGACCTAGTACTATTATCTCAGAAGATAACTTTAGTTACAGATGACAAAGCTGGAACAAGAAATAGTTTCACAAGGTCATTTGGGTCTCAGCATCTTGCTGCTGAGAGAACCTGAGCCTTGAGTTAACATTTAAAGCCCAACTCTGTCATTTAGCAAACGTGTAACCCATATGATATTATGTCAAATCTGATTTATCAAATGAAGAATTTGACACAAGATACTTCTTAAAGATACTGTGTATAAAAAAGGTGTGTGTGTAATGAGGTGTATAAAGCCAAATGCTTAGCTTATATTGTCGTATTATCATGACACCTTTTTTCCTAAACACTGTTTTAGATTTGTGGGGCTCTCTTTCTGGTCATGATCAAAATGATGGCACATGAGAAAATAATGTTTGACTGTTTATTCTAATGTAACCCCTAAGTATGAATTTTCTTTTAATGTAGTTAGAAAATATCAATACTCCTTTGCTGTAGTTTTTGGTTTGCTTTACATACTTTCACTTTCACGCCTTTATTTTACAAGCATTAGACACTGTGCCATTTTGATGAAGTCCTTGACATCCTTTTAGACTTCCTGGTAGTAAGTTCTCTGGTTAAAATAAATAAGAGGGAGAAGAAAGTATTTAAAAATAAAAATTAAAGATTATATAGATATTGCTGCTTTAGAACTCTGAACCGATAGTTTAAAATTATAGAATTAAACCTTGCAGAAATACATAATCCTTGTAAACATTCTTTCTATCTCTCTTGCACTGTGAGAAGCTGAGAACAGGTTCTGCATTAAAGAAATGTTGTAATAATGTATTACTGTACAAGTATTTGTGGCAGTGCAACCCCCCTGGCCTCATGCATGAAACTTGCACAAAAGACAGGCCCTGCAGCAGATCCCCGGGAATATGGGTGTCTGGGAGCCTGGGTTCTGTTAGCTGCATCCTGCCTGGGTTTCCTGAAAGTGACCACAGTAAAGACTTGACTAGAGTATAAATGGAGCCCTGCCAGAGAACCACTTTTGAGTCGATCCTCCTCAAGCAGCAGGTCGTGCAGTTGGAGACTATCCCCTCGAGCTGGGACGCCGGCTGAGGTGTCCTTCCCAGGACTCCCCCTCGAGTCAGGACATCATCCGAGTGTACCTCCGTGGGATTGAGTGATCCTTACCCCGGTGTCTTTCTATCTCTCTTGCTCTGTGAGAAGCTGAGAGCAGGTTCTGCATTAAAGAAATGTTGTAATAATGTATTACTGTACAAGTATTTGTGGCAGTGCAACCCCCCTGGCCTCATGCATGAAACTTGCACAAAAGACAGGCCCTGCAGCAGATCCCCGGGAATATGGGTGTCTGGGAGCCTGGGTTCTGTTAGCTGCATCCTGCCTGGGTTTCCTGAAAGTGACCACAGTAAAGACTTGACTAGAGTATAAATGGAGCCCTGCCAGAGAACCACTTTTGAGTCGATCCTCCTCAAGCAGCAGGTCGTGCAGTTGGAGACTATCCCCTCGAGCTGGGACGCCGGCTGAGGTGTCCTTCCCAGGACTCCCCCTCGAGTCAGGACATCATCCGAGTGTACCTCCGTGGGATTGAGTGATCCTTACCCCGGTGTTGGTAAGTGACCCGCTTGGTCACTCATCACTAGGTGAGAGATTCTCCCTTTATATCAGTGAGCTGTGCACATTTTGGGTCATTCTTCCTTAGAATAGATTCCTTAGTGCTCATAAATTTGTTGTGTAGTAATAATTCCCAACTGACATCCGAACCCGTACAGTTGGAATGCCAGGCAAATTTGTTTGCGCTAAATCCACATTTTTCAGATAGCTGCTGCTGTCTGTTTTGTGGGTGCCTCCATGACAGTATTATTGCATAAGATTAATGTGTATTAATTCTATACATTCTAAATAGTTAATTTGGATTTTATAATTTCATTAACATATTTACTTATAATGATATTAAAATTGTAAGTTTAACATTGTATCCTCTCAGGTTTTTTAACAAAAATTTATACCAGAACTTGAAATTTGGGTTGTAGAATGAAATTATGAGTTATGAAGTAGTCACCAAATTCAGGATATTCTCTTTTGTTTACACTGTGTTCCTCGTGTTCCTCTGGGCCTTTCCTCTAACTGTGCAACTTAATTTTCTTAAATTAGGACATAAACACATGTACCATAAAAAATGCTTTGGAAAAGAGACTGACTGTAAGACAAATTCTCTAGTGAGCTCTGAGAGCTTTGTGATCTGATCTGGAGGACAAGATCCACAGAATACAGAGAATCATCTCTGAAACAGGTTTTTACTTGATTTTTATTTCCTCCTGGAAAATAAATCATTAGCTATTTTATTTATCCTGAACAATCAGCATTTTAGGTATCTATCCTGTAAAGCTGCGTCCACCTCTCATATACTATTTTACATTATCTAATTATACACATACCTTCTGCTTCATGTGTAAGGATGCCTTTGTGCTACCATGGCTGAATGTGTTACTCTCTCAGAGGAGCTGCGTTTCTAATAGGAACATGCGCCCTGAAGCAAGCAATGTCTGTTTGTCCTTGTTCTATCTCTCTGACTAAAACAACAGCAAAGAATTGCCTCTGCGTTTAGTAAAGTAGGGATGAATATATGCAATATTCATTGCTACTTTCTTTAACTAACATGGCCAAAGGAAAATCATGATGGAAAAGAGAACTTAAGTGAAATCTTACTGAAGAGTTATGTAAGTGTGTGCTTTCTGCAGAGACGGGAGTTTATTGATAACGTTGTGACATGAGATAAAAAAAATGAAAAACACTATAAAGCTGCATCACAGCAGACTGATAATAACGTAAATGAAAATGTAGCAGACCTACTATAGAATAAACCATGCGATTTCTCTTAAATTGTTGTAGTCTAGATAGAGATCTACTTATATGTTGACCATATAGCAGATGGAATTTTTTTAGAAAACATCAAGTACTGAACAAGAACAAACTGACAAGATGTCACTGAGTTTATTTTCCTCCGTTTTTAGGCAATCATCCAATAGATTGTTAGTTCAGAATAGTTTAGAAATGAGTGCTTTCTCTTCCACCACACACTATTAAATATTTCTTAATATCCCTATGGAAAACATAAGACCTGTAGAGAAATGAAATCTCAAAGTCACACCCTAACATGATCCCTGAGGAGAGCTGTAAAGATAAGGGCATTATCAAAATCTCAGTTCACCTGTATTAAATACTAAGAACCATATGCTCTGAGGATCTGACCCTGAAGACTAGTTCTATTTTCTGCCTAATAATTATTTTTAAAGTGTTCCCCATCTTTTATAAAATATCCAGGAGGTTGGAACACTTTACTTGAGGGACTTCAGTTTTTGGTCATTCCAACCTCAGATTGCTTTAACCCCTAAAAGAAATAAGATTCGTAAAACGTTCACTGGGGTCTTCACTGCATTCAGGTGTTCTCTTCTATTACTTTGACACAGTCTTAAAAGCTTCTTGAGTATTGCTACCCATTGACTATCATGACTCTTACAATATTAATTCTCAAGCCTGTCCATGCAAATTCTGAGGACATTGCTGCTGGTACTTTGGTAACTTCCAGATACCTTGAATTGCAAAAAAATTGATAAGTTATATGGTAAGTTCTGTTAAAGACTTCTTCAAAGCTCAATGGGGCTTGTAGAAAACAGCAACAAACTGTGGGTGTGACCTTCCTGGGTCATTTCATGACCTTAGCTGGGAAGCAGCCCAGATAAGCCTGCTGTCAGTCAACAGCAGGAGGCGTGTTGTTTAGGAGGAGATGGAGAGGCTGTGTCAATGGGTGATTGGAAAGCCGGCTCATCTCTGGGCAGGACAGTGAACTTGAAACCAATCCAAGAAAAGCACGTAAAGCAAAACACTCCTCAGAAAATTATAAATCTATGCGATAAGAGAGAAACTACGCAGTTAAATTTTGCAGTATGTAGGTGCCGCAGCAGTTTGCTGCAGTTGTATTTCAATAAAGGCTTTGTGTGCACACAAGTTGTTGTCACATTGTCCACCCTGACTATTCGTGACGTGTGATTTACCACTGCAACAAACTTCACTATTTTCACTACTGATCCCCTGATGTCCTAACATACAAACTCTAGCCCTGGCTCAGAGACCAGCCTGCATATGACTATTTGGCCTTAGCTTTAATCCCAATAAATTTGCATGATTAAAAAAAAAAGCAAATAGATTTAATCAAATCTCATTGTTATTCCAATCTAATCCTATCTTTCACTAGAGACACTTGTTAAAACGCAGCTAGATCTTAAATCGTTGTTACCTTATGGCACCACCCTTAATTGTAGCTCTTTTCAGGTCTTGGTAAACCTTAAAGAAAGGTTAAACTAAACTCTAACTTAAGCATCCTCACAAGTTCAAAAACCTTTTTCTTCCTCTCTATATTTTAGGTCTGCAATGTTAACATAATGTTCACTTAACACACGATTAGTCCTAAATTCTTAGCCTTATCTATTCATAACTTGTCAAACAATCAGTATTTCACTTTTCTTCCCTCTTCCCTCTGAAACTAGGCATAATGCTAGAGACTGTAAGTGGTATGCTTAAATTGAACATTCTTCTCCCTGTTCTTTTTCATTGCCATACACAATATTTACTGAACTTTCTCCTGCATTTTTCACCAGGGTTGCTTAATTGCCTCATCCAGAGAAGAGTGTGTTGTGAACCTCTGCAGCCTTACACCTACTGGATATCTGAGAAGGAGAATTCTGATCTTTACTTGGAGGAGAAAAGAAGAGTCTTAATTCCTGCTCACTGCTCTTCTCTGTTTTATATGAGACATGATCTCTACCCCTCCTAACTTCCACCAATTTTTTCCTGTTTCCAAAGAGGACTACAACCTTATGTTTCCCTGTTCTGTAGTCTCTTAATAAACATCACCTCAACCCCATGTTCCTTATCTCCCCTCATTCCTCTGTTCCAATTCCATACCTACAACCTGAAATAGAGTTGCTAGATAACAGCTGTTTTTGTGAAGACTAAGCACAAGGATTCGAAGCTTCTGCCAGTCCAAATACTGAATGACAGTAACTGTCCACATAGAACTTACTACATTATTGCTTTGTAGAATTTCATTAAAAAAGTGATGTATAGTATCTTACATCTTACATGGAAGGCATCCGTTTCCATGGAGTAATTCTGGGCCTATTACTTTTTAAAATCACTACCAGAATCTAGGCAAACACAAAAAAATTTCCCATGTATTTATGTGAGTTTAATTTAATGCAGCTTTAATAGTCTTAAGTTTAGGTACACCGTCTAGACTAGTTGCCTATTATCCATCCAGACACAACAGAATACACTCCAACTATCCGACATTCTTATTTCAGTATGTGATTAAGGTGTTTACACTAACTCAGCTATTCTGCACTATCACAATTTAGGAATTGTTTCCACAGTCTGTTTTGCTGCCTGAGGTTCCAAAGAAAGCAACGTTTAGCTGCTCAGTACTAACAGCAGGTAATATCTTCAAACTTTCTTGTTAGGAAAAGGATATCTCTCTACCGGAAAACAAATCTCTTCTTTGGTTCACAAATACAAAGAAGGAACATTTTTCAGGTATGTGGTCTAGTTCAGAACGAAGAATCTATGAACAATTTTCAGCATGTGAATGATTGGGTTTAGAAGACGTGTAGATGTGGTGCTAAGGGGCATGGTTTAGGGTCCCTGGCAGTGCAGGTGAACAGTTGGACTCGATGATCCTAAAGATCTCTTCCAACCAGATGATTCTGTGATTGTACTTCAAAGAGATGTTGGAAGTTTGGAAATTGACTTACAATAGAAGTCAGTCAAAGAAAGAGCTTAGAACTCAGCATAAATGCAACCTAAAACAAAAATCTTCTAAAAGCCTAGATAAGGACTGCTCTGTTCAATAGAAAGGATAAATTTGCACTTATATAAGGTTTTCTTTTCCAATCTACCTTAAATACTCTCTGTTTTTACTGATGTTGACAAATCTGAGCTTGTTTAGTTTGGAAGAACCATACAGAATTGCTACAAAATACTTCTTTTAGAGTTTCCAGAAGTGTTTTCTGTCTCATTGAATTTCCAAAGCTTTTGCGGGTCACTGAAATGAACAATGGATAAAAGTGGCGATGGTGAACACTGATACACATTTCACAGGTTGAACTCTACTTAAAAGCACCATTCAGGTAAGTCAAATCTTGCCTGCATCTGCAGAGCTCTAACTCGTAAGAGTTAGACTACCAGTCACAAACTGGTATGTGCTGGGAAAAAAATCAAAGTAGAGAAAATTGTCAAGGGGACGTCTTACTCCAGAGCTCTGGACTACACCTGCCCTGTTACAACTGTTTAGGTATTGACAAGAAACACAAAAAAATCTCAGAAGAATGGTTAAGGGTTTTTTTACTTTCTGAGCACATTTGAGGTGCACTAGGCAACAACCACTAACTGTCTATAACTGTGGAGAAAGCAAAAGAAAAATTAGCCTGGGGAGATGTGATGAACAAGGCCACTGGTGCCTTAACCTGACCATCTAATTTAGAAAGCAATAAACAGAGAAAAAAATAGTTCCTAGTGGGATGCACCCTATGCATGGATTTCTCATGGAGAATAGAAGTGGAATTGTTGCATGTAAAGACTGGAGCACCAGCCAGGATGCAGATGTGTCAAGTGGTCCATGTAAACTGAAATGGTGGCACCGGGGCAGGTACTTAGACTGGTGTGACTATGGAGTGTGAGTGTTGTAGAATAGAAATTGCAGAATAGAAACCTTATCATAAAAACCTTAGAATAAAAATTGCTATCCACCTGCTCTTCCCATCCTTAATATAAAAATTCATGCCCCTCAATATGCTAATGAGCCTAAAGCAATATAGGCTAAACGTATATGTCTATGTTACTCAACTCTCCACCCAAATCATAGTAAATGTCACCTAAGAGCTACGGACAAACATAGTTAAGGTACAGAAAGCCAGGAGGTGGAATACCTGGCTGGGGGGAAAAGACTGAAGACTTTGCAGGGACGGTCAATGGGCTGAGTTCCTCTTCTTCCACCCAAGACAGAGATGTCAGAGTTTCACCTTCACCATATGGTGAAAATACCCAGGATAGTTTACTTGTGTCTAGCATTACTATCACAGCAAATAGTTAATAGGCCCATTGCAGTGCATTTACAAACAGCAATTCTGAATCTACTCTATCTGTTGTTTTAATAAACTTTTTATTATTTTTATTGGCTTTGCGAGACTGTTTCAGTGCAAGCCCTTCAGGCTCTGACAGGCAAGAGTTAAATGCCTACCTTTAACACGACACCTGTCAGATTTAATAATGAAATTTTATGTCGGTCGTTAGTAGAAGCAATGAGCAACACCTTTAAATTCCCCCATTACCAGAAAACCCCCAAAATACACCCATTATCAGAAAAAAAACATTCCTCATAAAAAGTAAAAATTTGAGCCCTAACACTGTGTAAATATCCTTCCAAATGGTAAGGGTCAAAACATACCCTGGAAGTCTAATGTTATATTAATGAATGAAGTATGCTGTATGGATCTTAAGTTTTCACTTCTTGAGGGTTTTATTTTACCTCTGCTTAAGCTATTTCTGGGACTTTGCTGGAATTAGAAAAAAAGAAAATTTGTGTTCCAACATGCGGAGATATTGGAAGGAGGGTAACACCTAAACAACAAACAATGTCACACATTGGCATGGCAATTTCTTATAGAAATTAGATTGCACAGTGGCTTGAAGAAAATCCATGCATTTAATACATTACTTTTAAAGGACCAGATGGTCAATTTAGTATTTAAAGCACAGTTTTAAAATTTAAATCTTAAATGAATTTCAGTAACCACTATTTGAGATTTTATGCCTTATAAATATTATTTAAGATGTAAAATAAATGGTATTTAAGTTCACTGTATATTTTTGGAAAAAAGAAAAAAAACAAAACAGAACAAAAACCCGACCAAACTCTATATTTTGTTCTCTTTTCCATGTTTCTTCTGTCTCCCTCTTGTACATTTTTGGAGTGTTTAAACACCCTGCCTCGCTATCAATTTGTTAGCAGCTGCATTATTGCATTCAGATTGCACTGTTATTTATTTGCTATAAGACAGTACGTCAGTCTTCCATCTTCCTGTTTGTTTGATTTTTTTATTTTTTTAAAGAAAGAAGAATGGAGAAGTGTTTGTCTCTCATTGAAATCGATTTACCTCAAGAATGCTTCTCAGAAGAAGTGTGTATATTTGATGAAAAGTTTTCAGCAAAACAAGCAAACAGACAAGTTTAACCATAATAAAGTCCAGCCATTATAAAATACGAGCACTGGATAAGTAATTTGACAGGAATAAGAACTTACTTAAACGATGATTTTAAGGGAATATTTTGAACTTAACAGAATAAAAGCTCTTTAAAGCATAGTTTAAAGATCACCATCTTGCTACATATTTTTGCTTTTTTGTTTACTTACCTTCTGAGATTTGACCTTTGTTGTTTTCTTTACGCTGCATTCCAAGAGTCTTTGAATTGAGTTTTCCTTTTCCTGGCAGCCAAATGAATGGGACATGGAGAGGAAAGAGAACTGTGTTCCAAATGGATGTGTTGGTTTGGGGTTTTGTTTTTTCCTAAAAGAAAAAGGAAGAGCTCAAAAGTATAAAAAGGCAGAAAACAAATGTAATTTGTTTTGTTCTTTAAAACCAAGTAAGTAGATTATAAATGTATTTTAAATAAATGTCTCTGCTCTGTTCCTTCTTTAGTCCCTCACAATATCCTGCTGCAGAGATCAGCCATGTCCCTGTAGGATCACTGAGGAACATCTTTTCCCTGAACTTTTAGTCTGTTTACCCGACCCACAGTCCCTCAGAACAAGCAAGTGAACTTGAAATTCCTTCTGGAGCTCATGGGTGAATCTGAGAGGCTCCATAACTATCCAGAAGGGCCTGCCCCTCAGCATGACTGCTTGGAACGGCTTCTGCAGTATTTCTAGGCTAGGCACTTTTAGCAGAACTCCCAAAAAGTCTGAAGATCTCAGGAAGTCCGTTGTTTCAAACAAGCTCCCTTAGATAAAAGAAGGCATACCACTTGCTAGGCAATAGGATGTTAAATGTCCTTAGATTGCACTGTACAAATAAAGCCAAAGGGTATATACATCTGTCTTCTTGCTCACCTCCCTTCAAAGGAAGGCTAATAAAGGGAGCATATCAGAGATCACACTAAAACAAGCTTGAAGAAATAAAATAGAAAAGATGTTTCCTTACCAATATAATAAAACAAGTGCTTTGAAAGAAAATATACATTAATTATTGCCTTTTAAGTAAAACAAATTGCAACATAGTTGTCAGAAACACCATTACTCTTGGATTCACTCTGTTGTTTTAAAGCAATCATCTTTTGATGAAAAGTACATTATTTAGCCTTATTTTTGTCCCATTTTCTCTCTTATTTTAGCTCTTAAATGCTAATTCTTTTTGTTTGGGTGGTAGTTTAGAATTTGGTGCTGCTTCAGTAATGGGGGAGGAGGCTGCCATCTTTTATTTGGTGAGGTTTTGGTAGTGGGAGATGGGGCTGCGAGCATGATCCCTGTAAGAAGCTTCTTGAAACAAGCTCCCCCAGCTCCAATTCAGCCCTGCCTCTGGCCAAGGCTGTACCAGTCAGTGCCTCTGTGAATAAACCAATTTAAGATGGGGAACTCACTTTTTGGTTTTGGAGCACTTGTTGGTTTTGGAGGCAGTCAGGGAGCAGGAGGAGCAACCATGCAGTCATCAACCACATGGTCACCCAAGGTAGCAAGGAAGAAGTTGGGGAGACAAGCCAGTACAGTTATTTCCCTTTGGGCTGTGGTGGGTTGTCAGGCTGAGACCTTGCAATCCTCATAGAGCACCAGCAGATGAATGGTTAGACTGCAGAGCCAGAGAAAGCCCCATGATGCAGAGATCTGGGAGGAGATCGAAGTTGCAGAGAGCTGGGGAGAGATCCATGTTGCAATGAGATGTGGATCCTTAAAAAGGCTGTGACTCTGAGGAGGATTGGTCCCTGAGGGACTAGAGCAAAACTGAAAAGGGGTGAATGAGAAATGCAAAATTTATTTTAAAGCACTATACATGTTAGAAGAAAAAAAATCTCAAAGACTGAATGCTATAAAAAATATAATTAAAGAGAAAAAAGGTATTCTTTCTATTAAGATAGAAATATAAGGTGATGCATGGATGTACATAAGGTTTATAGAAATAGAATCAATCTTGAAGCTGGATCATTGCAGCCGTTTCTTTGAACATGTATGCAACTCAAGTTCAGTGTGATTCTGGGCAGGCTTAAAAGACAGAAAAGTGCATTTCCTTGAAGAACTAGTGAAGAAAAGTCCAGTAGTCTGACTAAAATAAAAGGTTTTAACTGTACAGGGTTTTCTCAAAAAAAATGAAGCTGCAGTCTTCCTGTCTGCAGATTCCCCTAGAATGTGCTGAAAAGATTCAGATGGAGAAATACATGAGTATCTCACAAACAAAAATTAAACTGAAGTTCTTCCTGAGATTACAGACTCTTCTCTAATACCTAACTGGTTATTGTGTCTGAGAAATTCTCTACAGCCTTTGTGAACCTGGAAATCCCACCCTGCGCTTCGAAGGAGATCAATAACCTTCATCAACAAGTACCACAATATGTGAAATTAAAGTGCGGAGAATTCTAGTTTTTAAATTAATGTGGGTTTAGGATTACTGCAATTGTGAATTGAATACACACAGTCAAGCTACTAAACAGAAAGGCTATACAATCTGCTTTAATGACTTTATATATAATATACGCCTGTAATTCCTGTCTTCTAATGCATTTTGGCAGTGGATAATATATGAGGGTAATCCACATAATAACTTTTTTTCAACTTTGAACGTTATCACAACGGCGCTCTTTAGTTAGAGAAATAACTGCACTCAGAATGAGCACAGGAACCGAGTTTGAGTTACTGCTGGATATACTAATAAAACACAGGTGATCATCTGTTCCTCCCTAGTCTGTGGAGGAGTTTGGCTTAGAAATATCTGCTCTTTGGAAGCACTGACCAGCAGTTCTGTGGTACTTCATCTTTCTCCAGAGTGAGAGCTCCAACACCCATCTCCAGTTGGATTACAGATTCAGCAGAAATAGGGAATATTTGACCTTACTGCAGTGAGATCTTTTGTTTTAATTCACAACTCAAGAGGGTTTGAATCTGTCACCTTTCACAGGGCAGAAATTAATCTGATTATGTCACTTTCCTTTTGTAATTCTAAGTTTGGTAGAAGCCAGAAGAGGTTGCTTTACAATTGTATCTGTTGTGAGCCTCCTCATATGGAAACCAGGACATGAAGGCAAGATGCCACTAGAGATTAAATTCTAAGTTATATCTTTCCTTTTTGTAAGATACAGAACCAAAAATATAAGTAGCATATACCTGTTTCCAGCATGGGCTATAGCTCTGTAGCTAGGGCCTTATTCTGAGAGATATGGACTGATACTCCTTCAAATAAATTTCACCTAGATTTCTTGCATTCTTCTTGGCTGTTATAAACATTGCATAATAGATGTAAGTGAACACCAGCAAATTTTAAAATAAAATGCAGCTACTGTCTTAGTTTTGTAAGTATACAAAGTTTTTTGTTTATTTGGGTGTTTGTTTATTTTTCCTTTGCTCTTCCTACTAGACCTAGGAAATTAAATATGCAGTTCAGGTCAGTTTAGTAGTTTAGTTCTATAAGAAACTGCCTTCTTAGTAAAAAAAAAAAAAAAAAAAAAAAAGCAGGAGGAAAGGAAGGAAAAATTACTTATCTTTTAATAAGCATTTAAGTATTTTACCTTGTGTCTTAATAGTTTAGTTTTAAAAAAAACTGCCTTTTTAATAAAAAAAAAAAAAAAAAAAAAGAAAAGCAGGAGGAAAGGAAGGAAAAATTACTTATCTTTTAATAAGCATTTAAGTATTTTACCTTGTGTCTGGTATTCAGAACAAAGGTTCTTTATCACAGTTGTGAAAAAATATTTGGACTAGGCGCTCTGTGGGGATATCCTATCACACAATATCAAGGAGAAAAACACAAAGAAAGAAAAATCAACAGTAGAAAAGTATTCAAGATGGAAAATAAGAGTACAATGGCTAGAAGTTGGTAAAAAGAAGCATGTTCTTATGATAGTGACACCATGTCAATCTACATATAACCATTGTTTCAAGGACTGTCCCGAAATTAGAGTTTCAGATCCAGAATTAAAATAAAGTGTATGCTAATTTTAGTAGTCAAAATCATCAAAAATTGAATCCTTATGAACTCCTTTTGTGGCGAAAGAAGAAAGAAGTATGGATATACTGTTTCTCCAGAGGAGGCACAGATATTTGAATGAAAGCTCAGTCCTCTGCGTGATATTGTTGTAGTTTAACCCCAGTAGGCAGCTCAGTTCCACACAGTCACTCACTTCATCCTCCACTGTGGAATGGAGAGGAGAATCGGAAGGGTGAATGTGAGAAAACTCATGAGTGGAAACAAAGACAGTTTAATAGGTAAAGCAAAAGCCGCACACATGAGCAAGTGAAGAAAGAATTAATTTACAGCTTCCCATCAGCAGGCAGATATTCAGCCATTCCCAGAAAAGCAGGACTTCACCAAGTGTAATGGTTACTTGAGAAGAGAGGAGCCATGGCTCCAAACATATCTCTCCCACTCTTCTCCTTCCTCCTGCTTTTACTGCTGAGCATGATGTCTGCTCATATGGAATATCCCTTTGGTTGGTTGGGGTCAGCTGTCCCACCTGTGTTCCCTCACAGCTTCTTGCCCGCCATCATTCTACTCGCTGGGCTAGCCAGTGTGAGAAGTAGGAAAGGCCTTGACTCTGTGTAATCACAGTTCAGAAATATCTAAACCATTGGTTTGTTATCAATACTGTTTTCATCACAAATCCAGAATCTAGTACCGCACAAGCTACTGTGAAGAAAAGTAACTCTGTCCCACCAGTCAGAACCTATACAGATAACAAGCTCAAGTTTGTGCCACATTTACTGGACTACTTGTCTTTAGAAAGGTCCCTTCTCTAATATATGCATTTGAATATATATCAGAACTTTCATTTTGTACCTGAGAAAATGTTAATAAAACTGATAAATCTCTATTGAACAATTCTGGAGTTCAGAATCAGTGTTTCTTGAAGAGAGGATATGGGGAAGAAAAAAATAGGTGACAACAGAAGAAAGACGTTCTGTCTACAATGTTGTGTACATATTTGTTTTTTATTGTGTAATTTTATCAGGCTTTTGCTAAAAACCATTTCTTGGTTTTACAGTATGACTCTAAATAAAGTCATAAAACAGCTGAGAGCACTGTACAACTTCATTCCTGACTGCTTGTTTTCCTTCATGTCAGGTATTTGTACAGTTCAAAATCAGTTGCAGAAATATAGTTGATTGCAATACCCCACAACTATCATCAGCTATTGACAACCTATTTAAGGATTGTGACTTTTAGCAGGAGAATAAACGAATTTATAGAAGAAAAGTATATCCTTATGGATTGATTTACTAGTATGTAAGACGCTAACCTGATTTCACTAATTATCAGCTCAAAGTTTCATCCTTTAAAGTCCATATAATTCCAGCATAAATGAGAGAAACTGCTGAGAGAAACATAGATGAACTTCTCAATAATAATTTTGCAGCTTGAGCTTCAAAGAAGCAAAATTCAATCTAAAAAAGATCTACAAAAATCCTTTGCTGAGTTTCCTTTCATTTGCATGTAAAGTACATAAAACATAAACCACCATAATAAAAAGAAAAATCTATAAATGAAGACACAGTCAAAGGAAAAAATTCTGCAAAGAGTCAATAGGATGAAATATGATCATGTAAAATATGTGCAAACAACTTCATATTAGGTACAAATTAATATAAATTATGATTTTTGTCTAATTCATGAGTAAACAAAGGGTTACATTGCAGATTAATTAAAAAATTGTAATTTATCTCTACATATTTATGAGGACTTCAGTGCTTTTCCATTTATAGTCAGAGAAAAATGCTGTGAGCATCAGTAAGATTAAGAAAGGGCTTTTAGCCAGCTGGGGTGCAAAGATTATCTGCAAACACAGGAGGTTACATCTTTATTTAATAACAAGGAACTGGAGTCCAGAACTTGTTAAGATATGCTGGTAAGGCAAAACTCACAATTGTATAATGAATCCTTTCCCACACCCTACCTATGAATTCAAGTTTCTGCATACAGAAGCAACAGAATCACTCAAGGTACTAATAATGTGCATCCCCTGCCCCCGTTATTTCTTCTTCACAAGACACTTGATCTTCTTCAGGAGTCCTTACCTGAGTACATTTCTTTTCAACTGACCTTGGACCACTCTTGAGTATTAGGAATGTGTTAAATAATTATGACCAAGAAAGAATAGACACACTCAAAGGGGAACATTTAATTTCTTCTTCCCACTTGTAATAAATCAAGCAATGAGCACACATAAAGAAAGTCCAAGAAAAGAACATGAAACGCAAAACTCAGTCAAATTTTTAAAATTGAAGGATACTGCCTGAGTTTCCCTAATGCTTCTGACTTCCTTTAAGCAAGGATGACAAATGCTGTGGTTTGACATAATAAACACATCTATCTTCTTTTGGTTTAATGGAAACTGAAGGTGTTCTCAGGAATGGGAAGGAAAATATCTCATAAACAAAGAAAAAACCTGAGAAAGAATAAGTGGAGAACATATTCAAAATCACAATAACAACACAGATTACAAGATCTCATTCATTTATACTGCATCTCAGGCTTGTAAGTGTGAGTATAATGATACTAATCATTGTCAATGCTGACAGCAACGGCTTTAAAACTTCCACTGCTAAATATCTAAGAGAAAAGCTGGCTTTTGCTTAGAAAATGTAGAATAGATTTCAGATTGGGTTGCATATAAATTATATTTTTGAAAAAATCTCATTTCTGTGTATAAGTATTCACAGGAGAGTCCCATAATTGCTGCCAGGCTTTTCAAAACCCAAGGAAGAGCTGACTTGGCTCAGCATAGCCTGAAGGTTGGAAACCACTGCTCTAGGCAAAAGACATGATGGATGTTCATCCATTAGCTTAGCCTATGTGTGTGCGTGCATGCAGCAGACTATGCTGGTTTTAGCTGGAAGAAAAATAAAACATTAAAATTCTAGATATTTTATTTTTAGTCTAATACTTGAGGGTTAGTTTCTAGGTTTAAAATTATTCAAAATATTTCTTATTTGTCAAAGAAGAAAAAATTGGGCTAGATAGATATGTATAAATTTACACTCCTCTGAATTCTAGTTAGCAGCAGATTTATATTTATTAATGTAAAGAAATAAATTATTCTGAAAACTTCATAGTAAAGTTACTAATAACCCTCATTTCTGGTGACATGAATTTAAGTTTGTAAATTAGCTTGTCATTACTTATAATTCCAGAAGTAAGTTATAGAGAAATTTTGGAGTGAATTCCTTGGGTGAAAGCTCGGTAAATGCTACTATTTATAGACAATAAGTTAAAGCAGTCAGGGAGAAATGAAGTAATAATGTATCATCCATTTCATTTTTGTATGAACGTAGGTGTCCTTGCTGCAAATGCTTAGGAAAGCTTTCAGTAAAGGTTGTGAATTTACGTGCCTTTTTACAAGTCAGTGAGACAACTCGTGCACCTAGTTACGTTTTCAAAATTATGTCCAAATGTAAAAGAGATGTGTGAAGGAAAATAGAAAGACATTGGAAGAGAAATGGAGTTCCTTGTGAGACTGACACCCTTTTCCCTGGACAAACTGCTAAGAGTTAAGGAAAGCTCGAAAAGAAAGGTGTGGGGTTTATGGTTTAGGGGTTTGAGTTTTGTTCGGGGTTTTGGTTTGGTTTGGTTTGTTTTTTTTTTTCTTCTCCCTTTACTTTTGCTTATTTTTTTTTTCTTTTTCTTTTTTTTTTTTTTTCCTGTGTATCACAGTTAAATTCAAATGAAGTTTTAACTTAGTTTCACCTGGCAAGTTAACTCAAGTGGAAATAGTGAATCTGTCCTGCCTTTGACAGCAATAGAAAGTATTGGCTGATCTCAGTAAGAAACACATCTCTTTTCACGGTAAAGGAAATAATCTGAGCACAATTTTAGAAATAGTGAGTGTTAAGAATTCCTGATAACAGCCCTTGATTACTCACACATGTATCAAACACTCATGCACCAATACTGGTTTTAATTTGAATATGTTATTGAGTTTTCTATGCTTGTCCGTTCTATACAGAATAAATCCCAGAGAGGAAAAAACATTTTTTTATTTACAAAGTCCGGATTCTTAAAGTGAAATTTGATGGTTCTGTCTTATTTCTTACCAAACATTAAGAGATTATGTATCTTTTTTTCTCAATTAATTAGTACTCTTCTCTGGTAATATATACAATAATTTCAGGTATTAAACTGTCTTATATTCCTAAGATTATTGAAGCAGCTCTTGGTTCTTGTAATGTGGAAAGAATGTATTGCTTTTATTTGTGTTCTAATCATCCTCTGGAAAAAAGACAAATTCATTTTAAAACAGTTTTATCTGATTGATTGTTTAAATAAAAGGAATAAATTTACACATATTTGTTCTTGATCATACAGACAGCATTTCTTCAAAAGAAACTAGCCTGCTTTTAGAAAAAGAAACATCGCAAAAGTTAGACAATTTATCTCCTCTTTACAGAAATGTTTAATAATCCTCCCAGATGTTTCATTATTTCTGCCATGAAACTTTTTCTTACTAACATTTTCTTTCCCATTTCGGTCTTTCATATTTTTGTATTACAGAATATGTTAATTGTTTACTCATCTGTCATTGAAAAGTCATTCCTGTTAGTAGCATTTTATAAACTTTAATCTAATGCATTCCTGAAAGAAAGGTCATTTTAAGCATACAGGATGACCTTTCATTTTTCATTATATTAAATGCATTAAAAAAAAAAGGCAAAAAAAAAAGAAACTGAACAACATTGTGCTGACAGATTCATCTCCCAACCAAACTTCATGGACTTAGAAGCAATAAAATGATAAATGATATCCTAAAACTACAAATACAGAACTCACAAGCATGATTTTTTTCTATATGTGAAGATGTAAAATTTCTTCCAATCATAACGTTCCTTTTGAATCAAAAACCTACTTAAAACAGACAGTAGAAGAAATTTGAAATAGCCAACTCTATAGCTGCTTTTTACAGATGGGCTCTACAAATGTCCTGTGGACATACTTTACAGGTCTATACCTTATGTGCTTGCATATGTTCTGTGCATGACATTTTGAAAAGCAATGAAACTTGAAGTGCATTGTAAAAGGGTAAGATCTCTGAGCTCTGAGCCAACCAGCAGAGTAAGCCCTCACGATTTTCTTCCTGTGCACACATGTACTCAGTCTGAACTTTTGCTGAAGACCATATAGTGAGTTTTATCTGCATCTTATAAATAATAATAATAATAATTTTAACAGTTGTTATTTCATGACTTAAGGGGTTTTTTTTCAGCCAACATTTCTGGTCATACAATCTTCTTACTGTAAACTGAGGTTTTATAGTGAAATTTTCCCCTGTAAGCTTAGTTATTTTCAATAATGTGTGTGGAAATGCAGTTCCAGTCTTGCTTATGTATACATTCTGTATCATGAATATTCATGATACATTCATGAGCCTGGTGCAAACCTTGAGGCTGATATGATAGTGACGTTCTTGACATACCACAACTTAGTTACACAGGTGAACAG
>NW_010396969.1:18022-25367 GCF_000710305.1 Buceros rhinoceros silvestris | reverse complement strand
CTGTAGAGTTTAAAGGTTCTAGAAGTTCCCAGCTCCTAGTCTTCCCAGGCTATGCAACACCTCAGTGAAAGTTTTGATTACCTATATTTTGAATGCAGTCTTCAAAACTCTTTCTTTTCCAAGATTTCATGTAAGGTCTTTAACAAAAAGAATATAATCTTTGCCTGACACTTAAGTCACATGTTTTCATTCTTTTCCACTACAAGATTTTTCTTTTTCACTGATATTACTACCCTTAGTAGTAGGACGATTCAGTTAACCAGGGACATCAGAAGGTCTCAAGTCCATCTTCTAGTGCATGACAGGATCATCTCTGAGGTCAGACCAGGTTACTTAGATATTGATACTGCTGGTTCTTAAAAACACCAAAGATGGAGACCTCACAATACCTCTGGATAGGCTGTTTCACTGCTTGACTGTCCTCTTGCAGAAAAAGTTTCTTCCATTTCAGTTTACATCTGTTGTACTTTGTCCTGCCACCATGGAGCACCGTGGACAACCTGGCTCCATTGTCTTGATAACCTAGGGGATTAGAGCCATCTCTTATCCAGTCTGAATAATTCCAGTTCCTTCAGCCTCTCACAGGGCGAGTGCTCCATCTTCTCACCACACTGCTGACTTCCTGCTGAATTTCCTCCAGTTAACCAATACCTTGGATTAAATGGTGGTCCAGGACTTGGACACCGGACTAGGTAAAATCTCACAGGTGCTGGGGAGAGGGGTATAATCGCTTCCCTTTTTGACTTCTTGGCAACTATCCTGTTAGTACTACTCAGGAGGTTCTCTGTGCTGCATGGGCACACTGCTGACTCGTGCCCAGCTTGCTGCCTACCAGCACCTCCAGATCTGTCTCAGCAGAGCTGCTCCCCTGCTAGTTAGGTCCCATCCTCCACTACTGCTTGGGAGCTCTTTCCTCCTAAGTGAAGGACTTGTCCATGGTGAATTTCACAAGCAAAGAGGACAAAATTTTGTCTTACACTTGGATTATTTATTGATCTTTAAGTTTATGGTCTTTTGTGGACCTGTTTTAGAGAAACCATTTGGCTAATATGCACGTGATTCAGTCAGGAAAAAAATGACAGTATCTTGGAGCTGTGACTGCAGCACTTCTTTTAAATAAAGGAGTCCTGATGAAGGAAATCCCTATCAGCTTGGTAACATGGCTTTTCTAAAGCAACTACAGAACTTCTGAACCCAAACCAGTAACTATGCTTTGTTCCACATATACTTATTTTCCATTTCAGCTTTGTGTTGAATCATTACAAAGATTTACTAACATAAGAAGGACATACTAAAGTCAAGAAAATGATTCCTAGTTAATTATTAAAGAAATGGAAGCAGACAAATGAAATTAATTTTAAATATTTTATGGGATCAGGCAACATGGTAACCTTGTGGTCACATTTTCTAAAATTATATGTTAAAAAAACTGAAACTCCCTATTCAGATCATAGAGATTGTGATTATTCTTAAAGTCATTTTTGTTGTGTAGCAACATTTTTCTTCCTTAAGTCAGAATTTATATTTCCTGTAGTTTATGCATTGTGGTAAAACTCGCTACTAATTTTGGCATTAGGCCAGAAAGAACAGCTCATTCCGTTCTATACCAGTATGTTCCAGTGATGCTCCTGTTTCTTGTGAATTACCAACTCAGATGACCAACTAAAGTCCTTTATTTCCCTCCCCATTTTGGAGTTTCTTTAGGATTCCTGTTTTTTTCTTACTTTATCTTATCTGCATGCCGAGTTTTTTGATACAGTATTAAATTTACCCTTCACTTTTTCTCCTGTTATCGGAGTTTTCCTGCATATATGTAATATATAAATCTGTATATATATGTAATACAAAATGTATATATATACATATCTCTCTGTATATAATTAAACATACATTTAAGTCAAAATAAAATTAAACAAAAAATGTAATAATACCCTCTGTAAACCTACATGTGGTATTATAAAAAGTATATATAAAACTTTATATTTAAAGCTTAATTATTCACCTTAATATCTATGGATACCATAAATAACATCCCAGATAAGTTGTTCTGATGTTTTTATTGACATGATTTGTATTACAATGATAGTATCCTCAAAAATAATAATAGGGGAGTCTCTGATTCAATGAACTCAGCTTTCACAGAAATTTTATAATAATAGTGTCACTATGTCAGTTAACTAATTTTTTTACCTAAAAATTTGCCTCTTTAAACTTTATTGTACTAAAATACGTGCGTCCAGAAGTTTTACTGGAAGATTTTAAGTTCTAGACCATAGTTAAACTGAATTAAAGAAAAAGAATTTGAACTTCTAGCAGTATACATACAAAGCGAGAAAATTGAGCCTATTTTTTGTTGGATATCCATTGTTCTTCTTGCCATTTATTTTTGTCATAAGTGTTCTGACTACACTGGAACTGACCACAAGGGAAGCAGTATATGTCAGTATAGACCTGTATAGAGCTGACATTCTTTAAACTTAGCGTGTCATCTGTAATGGTACATTGCACCTGAATTACAAATGAAGCATTCCTTTACACTTCCATAACAGTATATTACTATTTATACTACGCAGGGGAATTGGTTGGCATAACTCTGAAGAGATGGCAATATTTCTTAGTTCATAAGATTTTTTTTAATTCCACTTACTGTTTTAAAATTAATTTAAAACATCATCTTAAATAATGCTGTCAAGTATGGCTCTGATTCAAATCTACTAGGAATCAAACGGGAAGGTTCCAAATATTGCAAGTCTTTGGACCAGATTTCATCTGAAAATAAATCAAAGTAACATTTCCAAAAGATAAAGATTACTAGTGCAATCTGAGGACATTCCTGAAACACCCTGAGAACAACCCAAAATTCAATCAGTTTTCTGGATATAATGTTGGTTTCCTATACTTTAGGTAGATAGTGGAGGACTAGTACAGCCAGCTTGCGTTTCTGTTTGTCATATTTTTGACAGCTACTATAAGTTATTGAAAATGCCACCACAAAGATAGCATGATGCTGTAGGTAGGCTTTCTCATTTACAGGAGCTATTTTCAAAATGTTTTATAAAATGGGTGGTTTACTCTGATATTTAGTGTAGGTGCACTCTTACCTGATGCTGCTCCAGCTTTTCATGTACCCTTTTTGGATGCGTTATCAGGGATGTTAAGCAATGGAAACACTAACAAAGAACATGAAAACTCAAGCACATATACATGTGTGAACATGATAATAAACAATAGGATTTTTTATTGTAGCAATTTTCCCCCTGTACTTAAAATAAAATACGTGCCATCTCTCATTAAATAATACATTTCAAAATAAAGAGGCCGCAATGGTCTCATTATAACATCAACATTAGTTCTGATGATGACAAATTAAAGTAAACCTGCACACGCATACAGAACTTGTTTTATAGTTATTTTACATTTTATACTAGTGCTGCCTGTTGTCAGAAGTAAAGCATATTGTAATAATTTATACATAACGTAAAATAAAATACAGTAAAGCTAATAATGTGACATAGGGTAACGTAACATAACATAACATTACAATATACTCAAGACAACTTTTGAACTATTTTTCACTGGTTTGTTTTGAAAGGTTTGTTTTGAACTATTGTAGCTCTATAAAAAACAAAAGAAATAAATGTTGATTTCTAGCATCAAGAACAAGAAGACTTTTAAGTCAGTGTTCAAGGAGTAAAAAATGAGAAATGAGCAATGATGTGCACTGCTCTTACCTGTAATAAATAGACTATCACTTAACAACCATCATCATCTCTTCTTGGCTACAGATTTTGGTAAAGCTTCTCAGATATGGTTTTAGGATCACTAATATTGAGTATGTGCATGAACGGTTCATATACTGATGTGAATTTGATCTCAGTCTGTTATAGTCAATAGCTGCATTTCTACTGTATGACAGCACCTGGAATTTAAAGAAGCTTTACACCAGCTGCAAGAAGGCAGAAAATGCAAGCCAGCATTAGTAGGAATACAGCATACCAATAACAGCCTATTCAACATCAAACGTTCCTGTCAGCACACCACACTTTATTAAACAACTTTGAACTGGCAAGGGTTAGCTGACACTGAATGAGTGCTCTCTGTAACTTAGCACCAGGATCTCAGTGTCAGATTTTCACTTTTGTCAAGCTGCAGCCCAGTGATTAACATTTAACTTTTTTTTTCCTGACAAGAAAACTGATCTGATATTCTGTTCTACATTCAACCTCTGCATTAGTCCTTTTCCATCTGCTTTCTGTAGATGCCTTCCATATATGGAAAATCATCACAGATAATCAAATCGTATTTTCAGTCATTGCCACTTAACACATTATTTCAACTATATCCTTCACATAACTGTATTTCAACAGTACAGTTCACTTTTTTTTTTATGTAAACCTTTTAAGTAACTTTCCAAAGCTTCCGAATTTCTTGGCATTTTCAAATCTGTACCTCCTAATTCTTTCACCAGATGAGGAAGTCAATGAATCGTATGCAATATTCATTCAATTTAATTACGTGTAGGAAACTTTTATTGTAATATTGACAATGGGTAACTGTTGCTAACCTATGCTAACTATTTATTCATGTAAGTTTTCAAAATTCATGCCTATTTCTCTGGAGAAGATATGTTTTTTAAAATCTATATCTACAAAGAAAATCTGTACTTGCTGATCCTTATTTCGACTAACCTCTTTTCTAATTCTCTAGGTACTGTATTCAAAGAGGATGGAAAAGAATTTTGTAAATCTAGGCAACAAGCTTCTTTTTCTAGGTTTGAGACAAACTCAATTTGACTACACAAAACTTGATCCTACTGAAATAAGTGAGAGTTTTTCTTTCTGTCCTGAGGACAATAAAAGAATACATCCAGAAATATGGACCTTTAATTAGTTAATTTTTTCTGACTTGTTCTCACTGCCTTATATTGCTAACTTTTGTTTTCATAGTAACTTGCCACAAGAAAAGTGAAAGAATAAAATGCCTCTCGTCTCCTCTTTCTAGTCTCAAATTCCCTTGTTTTTTACCACACATTATACTCGGTTCCCCCTCGGTGAGGAGACATATGGTTCAGGAGGTTGAGCTCATAGCATAGATGTTTTCTTCTTACTCCTCATTTCTTGTTTTCCTCTGCTGCTCCTTATTTCTTACTGCTCCTCTGATCCAATGTGGGTCACCTCAGGGGAAGTCCTGTCCTGCTGTGATGTGGGTTACCCACGGACTTCAGTCCCTCAGAGGCATCCCTGCTCCAGCATGCAGGGATGGCACAAGATGTCTCATGGCCTCCTTTCATACAAAATACCCTGCAGCCCTGACTAATTGAAACTCTACCTTTTATGTCCTGTACAACATTGTAGGTTATTTTCAACTGCTTAATAACCTGGTGCAACCTAATCACAGCATTCTTTTGGGAGGAAAAGAAAACGAAACCACAATCTAGATCTTTACTGTATTCTGGAACACTGATGTTTTGAAGATATAATTAAGTAAACATCTCAGGCAAAACCTATTTGTTGGGTTGAGTTGAAAATGAGAAAATAATTGTAATGTAATGTAATTAGAAATTAATAAGGTATCTGTGGTGACAGACCTGATTCTATTTCATGATGTCAACAATGAAAAATTTGCAAGAGAAGATTGAAATATGTCAGTAAGTTGTTCTGAACAAACAGGGGATTTAAATAGTGAGAAAAATTAACAAATACAGATGTTAATTTCATATAATGGCTAGTACAAGTTATGAGACCAGCCTCACTAAAATGCACTTTTTACTTAAATGAACATTACTTAAGTTTTGCAGTTTACCACATGCAGGACACTGAGCTTAGTTTCCTGATTGCATACAGGTTAGAAACATTTCCAACATAGAACTTTTCTTTATGAAAATGTTAACAGACAGAATAGAACTCCATGATTCTTGAAAAAAAAGTACAGACTGTTTCTAAAATGCTGTGTAATTTCTATTCCTAGTTAGGGTGATTTAATTATCTAAATAGTAATTAGGAAAGTAAATTGAGTTGAAAGCTTACATTCCTTTGAGGCCTGGAACTTGGAAAATATGGAAAAAAGTCAAAGGCTTCTTTCCCTGATCATGTCTTAAGAGGAATGTGGTAATGTAAAACTTCAGAAGAAAGGCATTTTTTCTCCCTCCAGACAAATAAGAGTGCATATTTTACTTCTGATGGGATAAAAAAACACATATGTTCCATATAGATGTAGGTAAGCTTGAAGAATGAAACTAATAAAAGGGAATTCCACTTTTATAATCATAAGTAAATACTAAAATATTGTTCACAAGTACCTTAAACTCCAGTTCATTAAATCCAGTTACTTATCCTGTGTACTGTACATTGGATCACCTTAACTCGAATTATGTTTATTTGCATAACAAGAAGTAAGGAAAAATCTTATTTAGGAAGAATCTTAATTAGGACAAAAGACTCTTAGGCTGCCAGAGATTCACAATAAATGTATCTATGACAGCATTCTGAAGATAATGACACACAGAAAAACCTTTAATTTATATAGAATGCGTTGTCTGCAATATATGGAAACAGAAATGTGATTTTGAAATTTTATCAACCCACAAATAATTTAAGAAAGGAAAGATATTATTTGTAGCATTTATAAAATACTTCAGCAACTATTAATTATTAAACTACTTATTAAATAGTGCTTATTCACCAGCTAGTAATTTAAATGTAATTGTTCTGTTTTAATAAAAACATATACCAATAATTTAAAAGTTTTTTCACAGTCTTTCTTCTGTGGTATTATAATTAATCTAATATTTGAATGTATGTTGCAACAGAATTGCACCATTAAAAGAAGCATCTATGTTCTCTGTAATGCCTCTTGAGAAAGGTTGTCTATTGCCAAAATTTTGTGTGCTGAGATAATGATGGTCATGATATGTAACCTAAATCTAATGTATCCTAATTAAGAAAGTGATATAAGCCTCTTACTGTTTCCTCTTGTGGCAGTTTGGGAAACTGTTTTCCTGTTAGGGAGGTTTGTTTTAAAGTGACCAATTGGGATATTCCTTCCCATGTCACGTTTTCAGCACACCTCGTAGGTTGTAAAAGTTTCTCACGGGCTCTTCAGTTTCTCGCGAGCGTTCTGTGCCTTTAAAAGGCGCGTATTCCCCATGCCTCGCTCTCTTTCACTCCGGGCGGTGTCCCTCACACTTCAGCCGGCGGCTTGTGGCTTGGCGGACCTGCAGCTTGTTGCTGGGAAAGAACTTTCTTGGCTCAGCTCTGCCCTCCAACTACATCCTGCCTGCTCTCGGCTGGAAGTGTTCTGCCTGCCACCTGCCAGCCGCTGCCTTCGCCAGGTGCCGGTTTTTGCA
>NW_010396969.1:7587-17932 GCF_000710305.1 Buceros rhinoceros silvestris | reverse complement strand
GCCCTCTTGCCGCGCACCGCCGCGAGCATTGCCCATCCCGGAGTGCCACCGCCGCTGCTTCCTCAGCAAAGCTCCGCTGCCGCGAGTGACCAGCCTGGGAACCACGCACCACGCAGAACAAGAACACCACACGCCCAAGGAGCCGTTTCGCTGCTTGCTACCATTTTTTGCCGCCGGGTTTGTTTTGCCTTTGCTTTGCCTCATTCCACGATAGAGACTGGTAGGACTCTGTGCTAATTCTACTTTTACTCGCGGGGTCGGGAATAATGTAATTCCCGGGTTTCTGTGTTCCAGTCACGCGGGAAACCACGTGGCTGCTGCCATCTTTGATCACTGCTGCGGTGTTCGTTTCCTTTCGCTCCTGATCTGCGGTTAACCCTCACCTCCCCATCCCGTACAAAACCCCTTAATATTTCATTTTCTTCTGTATGTAATATATTTTTGTTCTAGTGTTAATAAACTTTGTTTCAGTTTTCCAAATGTTCAGAGGTCTCACAAATTCTTCTTCCTTTTCCTATCTCTGCTTTTTAACTCTTTCTCTCCCGGTGCAGGAGAGAGGGTTTTAGAAATAGGAAAGGACATGTCTCCGGAATTGGATTACCTCGGCCAAATGGTGACACCTCTCCACCAATGACTGCTCAAAAGTCTCAGTCACCTTCGGCACAAGCCACTGTTCTTCAACACTGAGCGGGAGTCACTGAGGCTAAAACTAGGCACTCAAGTGTTTTGCACGGTGTTCTGCACTGGATTCTGACAGTTTATTTTGGCTGAAGAGGCATAAATGTTTGGGATTCATTATTTTTAATGGCTAGAGGATGAAGAAAAAGTAGCTGAAGAGAGAGCAACTTTTTGACGTTGTAGCCTACTGACAAAACATACACCCAAGCACAGGAGAGAAGAGTTTAGTTTCCACTTCACTTCCTTATGTCTTGTATCCCAGAGAAATTACAGATTATACTAAACTCTTACAGGCCCATTTTTCTACTCACTGTAGAACCTGGGTTTGGCAGTACATAACCCAGCTGTACAAACAGTCCCTGTCCTGGGTGCATGTGGAAAAGCTGTGGTAGGTGAACAGAGGATGTGCTTACAGATGTCTCTGCAAGGAGAGGTCAGGGGCTGCAGTGTGCTGGTTCCAGTCTGTTCCAGCCAGCTCTGCAATGGACCCCCCACAGGACACTGCTGAGCCTGTCAGTGAAGCTGTTGGTGCATCTTGGAAAATATGTTTAAGAAAGAGCAGTATTCCACATAGGCACTCTAAGTAAAGAAATGCTTCCTAATGTCCAGTCCAAACCTCCCCTGGTGTATCTTTGAACCATTCCCACACATCCTATTACTGGATCCCAGGGAGAAGAGATCAGCACCTCTGTTCACACTTCCCCTCCTCAGGAAGCTGTAGAACCACAGCACTGTAATCTTTTTGTGAGACCCTGCTTCCAGAGAATATACAATTTCTTTTTTCCTCTTGAGTTTCACTGGGAGTTCCCTGTTCAGCCAAGCTGGTCTTCTGCCCTGCTGGCTTGACTTATGACACAATGGTATTGCCTGCTCCTGTGATTCTAAAAGGTGGTTCCAGCATTTGTGGACTCCTAAACCCTCAAAAGCAGAGTCCCAGGGTACTCTGCTAAATAGCTCTCTGAATAGCTTAAAATTTGCTCTCTTGAAGTACAGGGCAACAACTCTGCTGTCCTTTTTTCTTATTACACTGAAAATGTTAAACTCAGTCATTTCATGATCACTGCGGCTGAGACAGACACCTACCAACATATCCTCTACTAACCCCTCTCTAGTTACAGATAGCAAGTCTAGAAAGGCGTCTTTCCTAGTGGGCTCACTGAGAACTTCTGACAAGAAGTTATCTGCTACAGACTTCAAGAGTTTCCAAGACCTGCTCATCACAGCAGTATGGTATTTCCGGGTCATACCTGGGAAGTTGAAATCTCCCATAAGGACAAAGGCTACCATTCAAGAAATTTCTCCTAATTGCCCATAGAATAAATCATTGTATCTACATCCTGGCTGTGTGATCAGTAGTAGACACCCACCATAACTTCTCCATTGTCTTTCATCTCCCTGATCCTCACACAGAGGCTCTCAAACACATCATCAGTAACCGTAAGGGCTGTACAATCAAACCTCTCCCTTACACATAGAGTAAACCATTGTTGAAGATCTGTTGGAAATGAGTCAACAAAAGGCTGCTGTTTGTTTACACATGGCCTAAAGACAAGTAAAATGATCTATTTTACTCATCATTGGTAAGACACCAATAGAAGCATAATGCAAAGCTTGAGACAGATGCAACATTTCGAGATCAATAAAAAAACCCGTTACTGTC
Source organism: Buceros rhinoceros silvestris (assembly GCF_000710305.1). Taxonomy (NCBI): domain Eukaryota; kingdom Metazoa; phylum Chordata; class Aves; order Bucerotiformes; family Bucerotidae; genus Buceros; species Buceros rhinoceros. The sequence goes on along the minus strand of NW_010396969.1, from coordinate 15,594 downwards.
AGTTAAAAATAAGTATGGGTAAGGACATCAGAGAGGTGATATCCTGAGGCAGTTCCTAGGTTATTTGTTCTCTATGTTATAACAGACTCATTACAATCAAAAAGTCTGGGAGCTGAAGTGGCAAATAAAATGTTTGTTTTAGCTGACCACCCCTCACCGCCATTTTTCAGTGCACAGATCTCTGAAAAATATCAAACATTCTTTGGTTTTTGTCTCAGAATAAAATGTCTCTACTATCATTTAAGCAGAATATTATTACATCACAAAATAATAGATTACACAAACTATTAAAATGTAAATTCCTGAGATACAGGTAGGGAATGTTGTGCCAAGTTTTGTCTCTACATATTAAGTCATCTAAAATTCCAAGTTGCAAGATGATTAACCGATTCACCCTCCAGACACAACAGATGGAAACATTCTGATCGTGGTTTGCTGCCTGAAAGACAGATGATGGCTTTGTCCACTTTTCATGACTCATTTCTTTTTTTATATATTACACACTGCCATGGTCACCTTTTAAAGTCTCATTTGGTTTATTCCAAAAAACTTTCTTGATTGATGAAAAGAATCTGTTTCTTTAGGAGTGTGCTAATTGAATTTGACAGATACAGTTCCTCCTATAGAGCTCCTCACTGTAGCTTAATTATATTTATAATTATTCAGAAGTATAAAAATATTTATTTTTATCTCTGATATATTAGATTTCTTTTTAAAAAGTGACAGAACACTTAAGCTCAGCTTCACCATTAGCACCTAATTTACCTAATCTTTCTCTCTAATATTTCTTATTGACCAGCTGTGTGTGTAAGTCTCAAACTTGAAATGTAAGTTAACTGAATCAGGGCTTCAGGTTTCATATTTCTCATTTCATTTTTGTACCAGGAAAAAAACAAAAACAGAAACAAACAAAACCAACCAACACAACAACCAACTAACAAACAAAATCACCTTCACATCAGTTGATTTTCCTCAATTCATACCACCAATCTATGTTGCCTAATGCATTTTCCCAAATGAAAGTTTTTATAGTCTCGCTTTGCTATAACTTCCAGAAAAAAATCTCTCCACTATCCTACAGATGAGGGCACAGGTTAGATTAGTCATCTCAGAAGCTTAGTATCCTCAAATAAGCCAAGAGAATCAGTCCTTTCCTCCCTATCCATTTTAGGATATTGCTAGCATCTGCTTCTTTGGAAAAGTATATGGATCTTGATAGTATTTAGCTCTATTTTCAGGTTATCTATGTGCTGGCATTTCTATCATCATTCAGTGAGCAGTTTGGCAACAATAAATGGATGAGAGACAGTACAAAATAATTGTGATACAAAAGAGTGAAGATGAATTCACGGCACCTAAAGATTCAAATTAAATGGCTCAAAATGAGGTATTAACATGAAATGCTGGCTCTGCTAATTTCTCAGGACAAGCTGCAGTTGCAGCTGTTTCTAAGTGACAGGTGGAAATGATATCACTTCTTTGTGGGAAAACTGCCTGCTGTACAAGCAGGATGGTGTTTATCAGGAAAGATGATACTGTGACTCCCGGGTCTAAATCTAAGACCTAAAGTATTTAAATTGTTAGACAGAATGTCAGAAAGCTGTTTGGAGAAAACAGGGACAAATGGGGGTGGGGCGCAGAAACGGACTCAGCATAATTTTAAATATATTTTTTTAGTATGAAAAGAATATAATTCCTGGGTTGTCTGAGGATAAGTTACAAAAATGTTTTTCGGGAAAGACTGAGGAAAGAGAAAATATGGTTTTCCGGTGAAAGGAAAAAAAAATTCTCATTTAGAATCAGGCAGCTGATGTTACACTCAAAGGCAAAAGGGAATACATTGTGTATATGGAGTGAAGAATTTACTGTTTAATTAAACTATTAAAACCTGACTGAAATAGCGGCAGTTTTTCAGTTGCAACAATGCTAATACTCATAGCCCAAATTAATATAGAAAAGCCTTATAACCAAAGCTTATACAGTAACGTACACTAATATCCCTTTTTCTCTGGTGTTATGCTCACCTTCACAATATTTCCCTCCATCTTCATCAAACAGATTGGAGATGGAGAGTTTTATGACAATCTGAAATCATCTCAATTTCTTTGATAAAAAGGGATACGATGTCTGGAATGAATTTATTTTTAATTCTAATTTAATTTGTCTTAACTACCTCTCCCATGTCCCTTCTTGACACCATTTTCCCAGTTACTTTTTAATTTTGTTTTGTTTTTCGTTGTCTCTATATGAGATAATATGTTTTTATGTGATGATCAAGTTTGTACATTCTGGTAATGACCAGTGACTGGTCACAGCGATTTGTGTTTACAGTTTGAGATTTCTGTCTGGTATCTGCACTCTTCCACAGCTCTTTTTGTTTAAGGTCACAACTGCACTCTCCTACACCACATTTTATTCTGAGATCACACAAAGTTTGATCCACACAGAACAATTACTTGGTTTTCCTATAAGCTAAAACTAAACAAAAATGTTCTTTTGCAGCAGCTACCTGACACTTAAAGCTAGTTAAAATCAGTTAAATTCTGGCCAAGACAAGCTGAAAGTCCTGAAACCTGTCCTGTCAGGTCAGTATAAAGACTATGAGCTTGATGGGACTACTCTGGCAATTGCAGTAGCGTACACTGCAAGTAAAATTGCAATACTCTAAAATACAGCAGAAAATAATGTTTTCCAGCCTTCAAGCGTAAGGTGTGCAGAATTTGCCTGTTTGCATGACTAGGAGGAATAAGTGTCCAAATGCGTAGTGTTTTGATAGCAGATTTAGGATGATAGGGTCAAAGTAATTAAAGAGATTTGCTTTAGGTCACCTGAATCCACCTCGTGCTCAAAGCAGTCTCAGACACGAGGTCAGACGAGGCTGCTCAGGGCTTTATCCAGCTTGGAATATACTGATACAGTATGTAAATTCTTACATTCATCAGGGTAGAAGGTATCTAAAATGATTTAGGTGAATCACCCGCCCTTCCTGATTATAGGAGAACCCTTGGTGGTTAACTGAGACTAGGTGCCTGACCTTTTCATAGCTTAAGATGAGTACTAGCTTTAGCAGGCACATTTTTGTCTTTTCATATAGCATTTTTTTTTCTTGTCTTCTGAAAGATGTTAAGATGAGAAACAATCTGGTCAGTCACTGTTTCCCAAGGAGATTCTTTTCTTATTCTCATCCATACCCCAAATGCTCAGACCGTCTTGGCACAATATTCTAAATCGATCTAATGTATTCCATATGCATCAAGTCCATTGTGCATTTGCTGGGCAATTGGCTTATTCATTCAAACAGCTTAGTAAACCTACAGTGAGATCACTTCTAATCTTTGATCAACCTACAATCATCCTTTTCATCCCTTGGAAACACTATTTAATCTCAAAATTTGCCTTTATTTTTCCTGTATCTAGGATCTTCTTTTACATTAATACTAACACCCATTTTAAAAGACACTGTTCATATCGCCACAGACATTTTTTTACATGTTCTGAATGGGAAAATCCAGTAGTCACTACAAGTTTATAGAAAAAATAAATCCATATTTGTCCTAAGAAGTGGATCTTTGCAGAAAGTCTTGAGGAAATGGCACCAAGTCATTCTGTCATGCGTCAGAATTTCTTCCATGGGGAGGATGACATTACTGAGGTTATTAAGTGGTAAAGAGCTTGCAGAACAGAAGCTCTGTAAATTTTTTGTGTCTTACATTATCAGTTAGTTCATCTACCATCAAGATCCAATGGTAGTTGAAATGGTAACAGCAATAGTAAGTGTTAGCACACATCAGTCTACCGTTGCACACTAAATCTCAAGTGTAAGTAGTAAAAAACCCAGATTTTTTCAGTTTCTAGAGGAGTAGGTAGACTAGACAGACTAAAACCTACTCAGCACCATCAATAGTGTAATTACTGAAAAACGTTAGAGAAAGTTGAAGACTTAGTTCAATTGCTGCTCCAAAAGAGGCAGGATAGCATTTAATGATTTCTTATGTTTCTAGTCAAATATTACTTGACTATTGGTGATTGTAGTGCAAGAAGATTTCTTCAGGGAACAGTTCATGGTTCGATATCCTATCAGACAAATAGGAAACTAAATTTAAACAATAACACTTCTTTTATTTCTACAGTTTAATTCCACTTAATCGAGGTGATTCTTTACTCATTTGTTTTCCTGAATAAATTGTTAAGACAATGAGGAGCACTCGTATTAACTACACACAGGGTATCTTATAAAATAGCAGGTAACAAAGAATCCAGACACTGAATGAACCTACATAGCCACTGAATGGCCTACATAACTTAGATATGCACCGTGGGTTGACTCTCATCAGCAGACAAACACACAGCCTGCCTTTCGTGCACTCACCTCACCCTGGGGATAGGGAGAAATATAGGAAGAAGGGGAATATACTGATGCATCAAGCTAATGCTAGTTTAATTAGAAAACCAAAAGCTATATGCACAAGCAAAATAAGGAATTCGTGTACTACTTTCCATCAGCAGGCAGGTGCTTAGCCATTTCAAGGAAAGCAGTGCCTAAGCACATGTAACCGTTACCATAAACTCGAATACCCTCTTTTTCCTCCTTTCCTCTTTTACTGCTTTTACTGTTAAGCACAATGTCATATGGTATGGAATATCCCTTTGGGCAGGTCAGGTCAGCTGTGCTGGGTGTTTCTCCTCCCGGTGTCTTGCTAACCACCAGCCTACTCACTTTGGGGGAGTGAGGAGAGAGACAGAGGAAGACTTGATGCTATCAAGCATTGTCCAGTGGTAGACAAGATTCTGGTGTGTTATCAGCTTTGTTTCAGCCCTGAAAGCAAAATGTGGCACAATGCTATGAAGACAGTTAAGTTCATAATTTCATCCAGTCAGACCCAGTACAGTATGTTTACCGAGAAAAATCAATAGAAATATGAAAGACTAAAGCCAGGCATCACCTGTAACAGGTGAGAGAATTAACGTTAAGACCTTTCTTTCTTTTACATGAAGTAAAAGTGTTCTGAAGTCAGATCACTCATTTTCTACACAAATTGAGTCTTCTCTATGTATGTTAAAACCGCCAGAAATTCCATCTTATCTTGTAGATACATGAACACCATCTTTAGATAATGAGAAATTCTATAAATTTATTCAGCAAGTATTTGTAAGGCTGTGCTGTTCGCATTCTTAAGCATATGTAAATACTGAGACCTGAAGAAAGAATCATATAATACAGATTCAAGATGGTTCTGATTCTGTTTCGATCCCAGTACTTTGACTTAAGCATTACAAAAGCACAAGGTTCCTTTCACTAACCTTTCTGCCACTTATAACCCTGCATACCTTGCTTAAATAGCAACAAGATATAGAAATAGTGCATTAATTATTTAGAAATTAATTTAAAACAACATTTGGCACTCATAAACATTTCTACGGATATAATAATAACTCTCTGAACATCTGAACTGTGTTCTAATAGTGGAAAAACTCTTAGAAAAAACTTACAAAATGTAAGATGAATTTGGGCCATAATGGATGTTGTATTTCATCTCCTATCAAGGCATGTTCAAAGTATCATATTCATGTATTATATACTACTTACAGTTCACACAGAATCAAAACTATATAAATTCTCTTATATAAAATAAATCTATTAATTCTGATAAAAGGCTATGAGAAAAAATCAACATGATAGAAGTTGCAAACTGTATGAATGTTGTATGTTGGGATTGTGTAGTAGCTTTAGAAGAGTGATGTGCTTATAGATTCATTTTAAAATACAACTGCCTAGAAGTATTTCTAGCTTTCAAATATAAAACATTTTTCAGGATCATAACTTCTATTTCAGTTAGAATGTCAAGCTTGATGCTTTGTTGGATCTGGGCCTAATCGTTCTATGGCATATATAAGATGTTCAGTGACTTACATAACAGAAACTGTGTTATCACTGGGTGTATTATCTCAGTAATATTGTAAAGATGATGCCATTAAGATGTAGCTAAAATTACCTGGAACCAAAGTATACACACCAAGTAATACATTTTGTTTACATTCCAGTAAAACTTCAAAACAATAGTTCAGATTAAATTTTGATTCTAAATTCTAATACTGTTTTGGCTGTGGATTAGGGCATCAGACCTCAGAATAAAGTTTAATTCAAGATAAATTTTTACAAGTTATGATTCAAACTAGTGGACTGTTCAGTTTTAATTTGACTTCATGCCAGAGACAATTGCTAATAATCTGGCTGTGATCCTATCAGCACTTCCAACAGAGAACACTGCCAGGTTATGCCCAGCTTGTCATCCATCAACACTCAGACTCATCTCAGCAGAGCATCTCACCAGTCAGTTAGGTCCGCAACTTTATTGTTGCTGTGAGTCTGTCTTCCCAGCTGCAGGACTTGTTATTTGTCCGAGTTGAATTTCATGAGGCAGGCTCATTCCTCTAGCCTACGTCCCTCTGTAATTATACACCCAATTCGGTGTCATCTGCGAATGTAGTGAGCAAACACTCCATCACCTCGTCCAGGTCTTTGATAAAGATATTAAAACAGGACCAGAACAAGACAGATCCTTGCAGTACTTGATTTGTCACTGGCCTACAGGTAGTGTATAACCCATCAACCACTAGTGTTTGAACCTAGTCATCCAGTGAGTATTTTACCAAATTAGCTGTCCATCCACCCAGACTGTAATGTCATAACTTGGATATAGGAATGTAGTGGAAGACAGTGTTGACAGCCTTGTTAAAATCAAGATAGATTACATCCACTGCACTCCTCTCAAGCACAAATGCAATCATTTATTGTAGAAGGCAATCAGGTTGGTCAGGTATAATTTGTCTGGAGCTTACTGCTACTAATCAACTTCTCCTCCTTCAAGTGCCAGAAATGAGCTCCAGGAAAACATTTCCCAGGGACCAAACTGAGGCTGACTGACCTCTAGTTACTGATGCTCCCCTTTCAGCATTTTTTGAAGACAGATACAACAGCTGATGTTCATAAGTTTTCCAGGATCTTCCCTGATCTCCAACACATTTTAAACACAATGTAGAGTAGATGCCTGAAAATATCAGTTTTGTCTTGGAATTGTAACCCCTCTGATATAACCTGAGTCTTATTTTGAGGAGTAAAATTATCGGAATTAAACTTAGATTTTGTTTCTCTTTTATTTAAAATCAAAAGCCAACTAAACAAACAAAAAATACCCAAACCAAAACCACTTATACAAACAGAGTTGAAGTTTTATCATATTTTGGGGAAACCCAAAGTTTCACATCCCAGGGCCATCTTTTTTAGTTGCTGAAGACACAATAAGTTGGTAGTACTCAGCATGATTTTTTCTTTTTTTTTTTGAGATGCCTGGTGTACTGGATTGACTGTTTTGATTCCCCAGTTCAAGAGAGACATTGAACAACTGAAAAGGGTCTAATAAAGGGCTGCCAACATGATTAGATGGCACAAGAAGAAAGGTTGAAGAAATGTGGTTTATTCAGCCTACAGAAGAGATAGCTCAGATGGGAACTTCCAGTCATGGTGTTTAAGTAGCTAAAAGAGAGTTACAGAGAACTTACAGAGGTAGCCTTCTCACTAGGCTGCAAGGTGACAGGACAAGAGATGACAGACAGAAGTTGCTTCAGGGAAGTTCTGCTTAAATACAAGGAAAAAACCCACAAAAACCCCCACTGAATTAATTAAATATTGAATAAGGTTGCCCAAAGAAGTGAAATATCCCTCACTGGAGAATTTCAGGACTCATCTTGACAGGGCTCCAAATAAACTTGGCCCTGCTTTTATAAGGCTGTTGGAACCAGAGGATGTGCAAAGCCCCCTTGTAATTGCCACAAAAAGGGGGGGCCAGGAAGATATTTGGAGCCGGCTATTAAAATTCCTGGCCTGGAAGGGGGCCTTTTCTAAACCCTTTATAGTTTGTCCAGCCCACGAGCGTCCCAAGAAAGACGAGATCCTGGCGCCCAACCTGCCTACCATGCGCCTGTTAGGGAGAAGGGGAACCCCCACCG
>NW_010396969.1:0-7079 GCF_000710305.1 Buceros rhinoceros silvestris | reverse complement strand
ACCAGTGATGAGTATTGACTGCGAAATGGATTTAAAACAACAGTAAACACACACACAGACCTAAACACTAATGATTATTAATAGCTGGCCTGATGTTAGTATTTAAGCGCACAAATCAGAGATCTGTTACCCAATAGGTGTCCCTAGGGGGGGCGGAGAAGATAGGTTCAGCCCGTTGACCAATCTCAGAGTTCCAATGGTGGTCTTCTGTTCCCCCAAAAGTTGCCCAAAATCTGCCACCTTTTATATTGTTTTCTATGCTTTTGGGTGGAGTTGAGTGACTCTGGTCATTTTTTCCGTTTATTCTGATTTGATTAAAAATCTCTCGCTTCACATTTAAAGGTCCAGGTGTTAAAACACAGGGCGCATGCCCAGTGGGGAGTGGTCGTACCTTGGAGGCGGGTAGCCTTTGGGATGGAGGTGTGTTTTTGTATTATAATGAGCAAAGTTCACCTAGAGGACATGATTCTGCCAGTTTTGTTGGCACGGGAGTAGCGATCCATCTTTCTTGAGAGCAGCCATTGTGGTAGGCTATAGCGGCCCATTGTGGTAGATTATAGCAGCTCATTGTTACCTGCAGGAGCGGGGACAGACCGTGTTGCTTCCACATCACTCCGGTCCCTGTTCGGTAGCACAGTACGTTGCACCTGGCTGCAACAGGCCTTAGCCATTGTGACCACACTCCATTCGCGGGATCAGCAAACTGCTTCACAGCCATTTCATGGCTTCTTTTGTGTCAAGGTGAAAGTTAACAATCTGGGAAACAGTGTTTTTCCTCACCTCCCCAAAACTAGTTATTTTCCCACAGTAATCTACACTTTTTCATTACTCCATGACTGTTTTGATGGTGAGAAAAAGTTGCTATAGCATCAATAGGTAAACAGGAAATGGTGCTGTGAAATATTTTATGGATTAGTGAAGTATTTCCAATAGATGTTTTCCTCACTATTTGAAAAAATAAAAATTTATCTTTATATAACTTTTGATGCCAAAAAACTATGTGAATATTATCCACAACAGGAATAATTCAAGCAATGTAGAGATAACTTTTGATACTTACTGAGCTGGTATAGAAGGCAATAAGAAATCTTTGTGAAGCTTGAGGGAGTTATTACTGTAGCGGTACTGAGGAGTTATCACAGCTCTGTACAGGATACTGTTTCACAACCTCTCTCTATTAGAGAACCAAATATTATATGAAAGGAAATTAGAACGGTTTTTTGAGCTGAAAAGACAAGGGTTTCAGTGGAGTATTAGCAAAATAAAAATGAAGAGATTAACTTTTATTTCCTGCTCCCTACAATGTCTATTATTTGCGTATTTTTTCCAGAAGTTAGAGAAATCTCAGGCAATAAGATGTATACTCCAGTAGGAATCTCTCTTGGACCCTGCTCCCTTTTTTTCCTCTCTGATGGCAGAAAAGAGACAAAGTATACAGTATACAGAGAAAAGTTCACTACTTCTGCAGCTTTGATGGACACTAAAATGGTTGTATTCAAGACCTATGACATAAATATCACATCATTTGAAGACTTATTTTAGAAGGAGATATTTGAAATGGGTCATAGCAAAACCCAAAAATTCTGTGATCCCTATTTTCCTGTTTGGCAACAGAAGAAAAGTTCCAGCTGTTTTTGTGGAGAAAGGCTGGATGCAGAATTGGAAAAATTTGAACCCGACTGATCATAAAAGATCACATGAAATGTTGATCATAAGGGCATCTGTTGATTTGTTACCTTCTACAGCACATTACCCTGACAAGGACAGCTAGATAAAGGACCACTTTCCAAAAATGTTTATCCTAAAGTTATGGACAAACAGCTTGTGTTCCTCTTTATGTTTTTGATGGCTCTCCTTGTTTTCCACTCCTCTGGGAATAGTTATGTAATGTGAATATTTCCAGACTGAAGGAGGAAATTGAAATTGCTCTTAGAAGATAAGGCATTCAGGCAGGAAACAATAACAAGCTGGAATTCATTAGACATATCTTCAGCTATCTAAGAATTAGATTTGCAGTCCAAAATCTTCATGCAAGTTTCTCCCACAGTCAATGAATTTCTGGAAGACTATTTTATCCCATGTGCTGAGACATTTTTCTTAGCTTGGGATATCAAAACTAATTTTTCTAGCTTCATTACTGGAAAAAGAAAGGGTATTTCCATGGTTTCATAGGTCTCATAGGATGTGTTTCTTGATATCTCTGCACAGATCTTAGAAAACATGTTGTAGAACACCATATTGTTCAGCAAGGACAGTTTGACTGCAACTCATTTAATGCATCCCTTATATGGAAGTAAAAGGAACGCAAATGAAGAACAACCTGATCATTTTTACTCTCGAGTCAGTATTGATACTGAACTGCAGGTATTGATACTGGAGCTTTAAAAATGGTTGAAATGGACAAAATCATTAAACTATTTGCATATTAAAGGATATGCGTTATGATAGTCATGGACTCTTTCTTTCATAACAGAACTACAGGGCAAGAAGTGTCATTACTATGTCATTGTTTCTAACTATGTCTCTGGAACAACAAGAAAAAAATGGCAAAGCTACAAAGAGAAACTGGAGCCTGAGGAGGTATTGTCAGAGTGGCAATATAGCCATAAATTTTAGTTCCAGCTTTCAATTTGGTATTTAATATCTTTCAGAGTATGTTCAAAGCTCAATATTTTTCAAAGGCAACTTTTCAAAGTAATTTTGGGCATTGTTGGTCTTGAGAATCCAGTTTTAGAGGACTTGCAGGAAACCTGAATTTCAGTGACCTGATGGTTTATACTCCTGAAAACCTTGGTTCCATTTGTACCACACTCAGCTTTAACAACTGAACTCAGAATTATATTTTAAAGGCATTTAAGTACAAATAAGCTTCTGGTTGGATTTTTCAAGGAGTCAAATTCCTAGGCATTTCTAAATATGTTCATTTGACCGTCTCACATCTTTAAATACTTGCCTGTCAACAACAGTCTTCTAGAATTAGCAGCGTATTTTAAAACTGGTATATTTATAATTGTTATATTTCTAATGTATTCATTTTCTCTTTATCTGACCATGCTGAATTCCCAGAATAATGGCATTTATGCCTCTACTTTACAGTCCAGCTGTTAAAAAAAAAAAAGGAAAAAGAAAAAGAAAAAAAAAAAGAAAAATTTATACTGTGACTGCATTTTGCATCCAAATTCAAAACACTGCGAGGAAAAGGATTACGTCTGGTCGATTTTTCAACATGTGGTAATTTCTGCAACATTAAATGCTTGCCTATATTCTTTCTGTACAAACAATGTGATTATGTTAATGAGTTACACGGTCAGGGAGAGTGCCTTCCATCTTGTGTTACAATTTGTCTCTACCTTGTAATATTCAAAAGGTTAACTTCTGAAGACTTGTCATGGGTACAGTAACTATACCTCCCCCAAAAGCACTGAATACACTTAACCAGTTACAGAAATGACTTTAACTACACTCAAAATCAGAAGTCTGTTAAAGCTATGAGGAGCATTCAAAATAAATAACTGGTGGACGGAAGTCTCAAAGTGAAGGCATTTTCACTAATGAGTGAAAAAGATAACAGGTTTATAAAGAGATTTGAGAAACCTGAGCTTGGGGCTAACATGATTAATATCTAACTTAAACTGCAATTAGGTTTTGTATATGTTTAGTTCACACAGAGCGTGCATGTTCAGATCATTAATAAGTTTTGCTAATGCTTCTGTGGTTGATCGCTTTAATAGAGCAGCTTTTCTTTACTGAACCATTGTAAGCTGGGGTACAAAGAAATGTAGAAAAATACCAGAGCACTGGAGGTTGATAAACAAGAAAGAGAGTATAAATAAATTAAAAAATGTACTTTTTATGCTACCGCTCTCAAAATTCATACCTTCATCATAAGGATCTGCTAAGGTTATCAGTTTTGTATCGTGTACAAAACACTCTCTTAAATTGTGCAACATAGCAAAATTTTTTTTAATAATACATCAGTAATAAAAAGGTGGATCAGCACTACTGAGTTTTTAAAGTTTCATGACTGCATTGACTTCAGTGGAGCCATGCTGATTTATGCCATCTGAGAACCTGTCCCTTATGTTTAACATGTTTTTTTAAAAAATACTACCATTTTCTGTGCTAGAAAAACAATGCACATACAACTTCTGTTTTTTACAGGAGAGTTTGAGTCTCAAGTAGCACATAACTAACCTTGAAACAGAATATAAGGTTTTATGTTAGCAAGCTAGGAGCATCTTCCCCTCCCTCTACTATCCTGTGGAAAAAAAAATTAATTAAAATAATAAATACTGAAGATATGTGTGTACATATTAAAATGTTTTTAAAACAATTGCATGCGTTTGTAAATGTAGGAGAGTTTGACACTTGGAGGGTGAAATAAACAATTCCTGTGGGTTGACCCCAGCCAGCATCCAAGCACCCACAGAGCTGCTTGCTCACTTACCTGCCGAAGTCAGGATGGTGGAGACAATAGGAAGGAAATGCATGGGTTGACAGGTTGAGTAAAATAAGTTCTGCACACACAAGCAGAGCAAAGTAAGGAAATTTTTCATTGCTTCCCACAGGTAGACAGATATTCGGCTGCTTCCTAGAAAGCGGGGCCTCAGCACACTTAATCCTTACCTGGGAAGACAAATCACATAACCACAAACATCCCTCCTCCTTATTTTGCCAAGGTTTTATTGCTGAGCATGACATCATATGCTATGGAATAACCCTCTGGTCAGTTTGAGTCAGCTACCTCAGCTGTGTGCTCTCCTAAGTCTTTGCCCATCCCCAGCCTGCTCACTGTGAGGAGAGGGTGAAAGGGGGCACAGAGTGGGAAAAGGGAAGCCTCGGGGCTGTGCAAACACTGTTCAGCAGTAGCCAAATCTTATTTCAACATTGTTTCAGCCACAAATCCAAAGCACAGCACCATACAGGCTGCTATAGAGAAAATTAGCTCCAACCCAGCTGGACCCAGCAAAAATGTGCATGAGAGCAATACCTGAAGAAAAAATGTCTTGAGCAGTAATATGAAACTGTCAGATATACAGGCAATTCAGTCAGATAAAGGCAAGAAAAGCCTAAACCTTTATTTTACTGTTATTTCTTAAGTCTTTTATACTTATTTTTTTTTTCCCACCACCAGGAAATAGCACTGAGGGAAGTAAACATAAAATCCAAAATTAGGTTCTATCCTGTAATCATTTACTTCAGCATTCCCCTCCTGCACAGAGAAGTGCAGACACCTTCTCAACCAGCCTCACAACGGGTGTGCTCACCTTCTCTGCCAGAATAATGCTACCAACAACAGAGAGCTGCAGTTATAAGGTTAACCATGGAAAGAATTTTGAAAATAGGAACAAAGAAACACTGAGAGAGAAAATGCCATTAAGTACTGTACTTTTTCCTTAAACTGGTGGCAGTCCCCTTTGTTGCATGATAAGAATTTTATTTTATGATAGTACAAGTAACCAGGTATTGAACAGAGAAGCTTATCAGGTGCATCTCATGATCTCCTGCATCGCATGAATACAGATAATAATGTTAGCCCCAGCTGCAGGTTTTCTGAAGATTTTCATGGCTCTGCTTTTTCTGTAATGGCTTCTTGAAAAACTCGAGAATGTCTGGGACATACAGATTTCAATGCTACACCTCTTTTGCTTTGTCTCAACCCGGAGCATTACTGAGCTTTTAAAGGGTGATCACAATACTTTTATTGTCTTTTATATCAAGGGGTATTTCTCACAATCTTTCATGCAACAATGTGTTTCTGCATGTCTGTGAGTTGTAAGCGATCATAAACTGAAGCGTCCTGCAAGGTTTATGTTTTCATTTATAATTGAACAGTTCTGAAACCCTGTGCGTTTTCCAGATATTATGCATAATGTATATCATGCCTTGTGGAATGGTTTCAGAAGTGCAGATGTGTCCAAATAATTAACCAGATTTTAGGAATCTGGCATTGAATATGTTTCTATTAAGGTTAGTATGTTGATACAGTGTACGGCATGCAGCAACAGCTACAGAATTTAAATGCCACAATAATAATGATTCCTCCTGTTTGAATAAAGATGAACAATGAGGCACAGAGTCTTAGATGAGGGTGTCTTTAGGGATTTTTAGTCTTTACAGTTTAAAATCAACAGCATTTTTGTATAATAAACCAGATAAACATTAAATCAAATTATTGGCCAGCCCTGCAACACTCCACAGAGCAGTTCCAGTCTTCACAGGTCATTCACTGATTCCTTTTCCTCATGCACTTCACTTTCTCACCAGCTTACCATGCCGACCCACTACCATCTAGAATTATTTTTTTTTCTCATAGTCTTCAAGCAGCCCACAGTTTGAAAAGTTAATTCTAGGTTAGTCTTTCATGACAAATAAATTCTGTAAGAGATCACATGACTTTCAATATCATAATGCTTCGTGCAAAATTGTACTGGTTTAATCAATAACAAGCAGAAGAGGAGGATTTGAAGACCTTTCCTCTGGCTTTGTTTACTTTTTAGTTACTAGTCTTATTTTATCTGCATAACTCTAGTGAATTCAAAATTGTAACCACTAATTAACCCTGGCATAAGTGAAAGCAATTTTAAGATGTGACCTTAGAAAAGCTACCATGCCTTTGAAATACACGAAAATAAAGCTAGGTGCTTCCCAACTTAGATTGAGATTTAAAGTTCAGACCTTACACAAATGCTGGTGTCTGTCCAACCATCTCCAAGTTCCATTTGTTATCCTCATCACCTTTGCTAAGAATAATGACTATGATGAAGATGAAAACCTAAAAGGAAATTTACAAGTATGTCGCTTGAGAAGCTCACAGAAATTGTGTATTTGTATCAGAAGATCTGGGTTCTCTAACAAGGTCAAAGGATTCATTTTATAAAGTGAATCTCATAGCAATTCCTGTAAACAGAACTATACACCACCTGATGGTTATAACATAATAGGAATGTTAAATATAACAGCAGGGGTTTGGTTTCTCAAAGAACAGTCATATCTTACTATTCTAGATAAAAGTTTTGAGATTTCCGGTTCTTTTGTCTACTATTACGGTGACTGTGGAAACTTATTGTGATATTTAG
>NW_010396968.1:73638-74447 GCF_000710305.1 Buceros rhinoceros silvestris | reverse complement strand
AATTCACAGCAGCAGGACATCACACCGCATACTCCCTGCGAATTCGGGGTAACTAAAGAAGAGCTCTACGCCGTGAGCTGAGGTCAGCTTCTGCTTTTGGCCTCACATTGACTTTGCTCTTGCATTCTCTGGGTTTCTTTGGAGTTTCATACTCACCTTCCTCCGAAAACAGTAAGTTGTGACCATCGTCCAGTCAAAGCCAAAACATTCTTTGTCCTCAGGCCCAAAGGATGGGGCTGGAGGGAGGAGGAGGGAGGGAGGGAGAGGGACCAGGCTGACCCTTTCCATGGGAGGGGACTGGCAGGAGCAAAGCCAGCCTCAGTGCTTCTAAAAGTTGGTGCTGTCCTGCTGCCCTCCTCCCTTCCAGAAACCCCCTCTGCTCTCAGGAGGGGGACATAGCTCTTGGGGCAGCTTTTTTCCAGGCTGGGGGAAACTAGAAGCCATGTAGTCAGGAAAGACTTTAATGACGTCAGGCTGGGGCTGGGGAGACTGTATCTCTGCCCGTAACCTGCCTCCCAGTCTTCCCGAGGTTAAATCTTAAATCACGGTTTTTAGCAACACAAGGAAGAACAGCGAACAGGGCCAGGGAACATGGACCGGGAGTTAGTGCTAGTTCTAGCCCCAGCTTAGCCCCAGTCTGTTCTGTGATGCTGGGAAGTGCAAACCCTGCCCCACGGTGTGCCTATTTCCCCTCTGACCCCTGATATTTTTTTTTGCTGAAGAGGAGCCAGCAGTGTGCCCAGGTGACCAAGAAGGCCAAGAGCATCCTGGCTTGTACCAGCACTGGTGTGGCCAGCAGGAGCAGGGCA
>NW_010396968.1:58843-73303 GCF_000710305.1 Buceros rhinoceros silvestris | reverse complement strand
TGTGATTTCGGAGGCAGCCATGAAAAGGTTGAGGCTGATGGTGGGATCTAAGCAGGTCAATCCCTCAGCTGGGACTGTGCTCCTGCTGTTGCCAATCGAGCAAAGCCCCCCTCTTAGTGGAAACGCCACTGAAGATGGCTGCGATGGCACGACAGAGGAACAGACTGTTGGAGAGAAGGGTGATGTCTACTTTAGGATCACAGCTGGTGTAAGGGATGCCCTGACAGCATCCAGGTTTGAACACACACGTTGCTCTAGTGGGTGCTTTTCATCCAAGCTTTCAGAGACATCCCATCCGTTGGGTTTAGTAAATATTTCAACAGTGTTTTGAAGTTCCAGTGAAAACAGAGAAAACCTTTGAAGTCTACAGACCCTTTATCCCACCGCACACCTCGCCCCACGCTTTTCAGCAGCGTTGTTTAGTCAGTGCTCACCAAGGCCGGAGGGACACAAGGTGCAAAATCTTGGGCCCGCTGAAGTCAACAGCAAACTTTTTCCTGGTTTCAGTGAGGCCAGGCTCACGCTGAAGGAAGTCAAAGAAAGGAATTTTAGTTGCTGTTTCTCTCACCAAAAAAAGAAAGAATTCAGATCAGAAAATCAGAGCTTCTGTTGTTTAAAAAACCCAAAAGTTTGGGGAAAATGTAGATCAAGAATGAGTGTGAAACAAGCAATATGTGCAAGGAATTAATTTTATTTTTTATTATTGATTAAGTTTTGTAGGAAGGGCTGCTCTGGGCATTAATCCATGTGAGAGAACCAAACTCGATATTTTTTTGACTTCCAGCCTGAAAGTCCCTGTGTCACTGAAGCAGCATTAACAAAAGCCTCTGGGCAGATAGTCTTGGATTTGCCATATTAGTTTTCCCAACAGAAAATACTGTTTTTATCCAATGGAATATTGATTCTTTTGTTGAAAATGCCTGTTCTGTAATATGGATATTTTGTGTCCAATTACCACTCCAGGGAAAATTCCTACCCAGCAATGCGCTACTTCGTTTTCCTTCTTTGTTTTGTGGGTTTTTTTTTCCCCAAACATAAACACTAATAACCACTTCTGGGGCTCCCAGGGAGGCTCCCAAGTTTAATCAAGACTCTGCTGTGAGCCTTTGCCATGATACGTTTCTGCTCATTTCAAAATATGGTGGAAAACAACTGAGGGCCAAAGAATGCGTTGCCACAGACTGGGGATTTCTGCCTTACCTGTGGGGGTGTTTGAAGGGGAGAACTCTTGACTCCAGCAGACATACTACTATATACACATGATTTCTAGCCATGTTTCCCTCTCTAATTCCTCTCCACTATTCTCCTTCCCTGTGTTTCCTAATATTTCATCAGTGCTTTGTTTACGAGTAGATTTTTCTTTCTTTTTTTTTTTGTTTTAACCACTAGCATGGATATGAATTTTCTTTCATTTTCTTCCTTTTCTTTTTAATTTCCTTCACCTTTCCACCCCCATTTTTCTTCCTTTTTCTCCTGGTTCTGCCTTCCTCTGCAGGAGCTCACCCCTAGCCCTGATTTAATATGATAACACAGAAAAAACCCTCTTGTTTTCAGCAGCTCCTGTCTGTCTCAGGACAAGCAATGCGCGAAGCTGGCTCCTGCCAAAACACAGCCCTTTTGTTCGGCATGTGCTGCCTTACCCCCGTGGAACGGCAGGGCTTTGGTTTAGGTGTAGGTAGTATGTTGGGGCTGCCTGGCAGGTGCATCTCACAGCCAGTGTCACCCAGCAGTAAATTCTGTAATTACGGGTCAGAGAGGTGGAGCTCTCCTTTGATGTGACTTTTTTCTGTTGTTGCAAGCGGATACAATTTGACTGAGATATCAAATGCAGATAGCAGTAAAAATTTAATTAACAAATCAAAGCTTTTATCCAGGGTTTTAGAACTCAAGCCAACAGGTTTCTTCAATCTAAAGAAATCACAGAGATGGAGGGGCGCAGGCAGAGCCTTTGTAGTGTATACAGCTTACGACCTTTTTTTACGATGCTTGCAAAGATAAAGCAGGGGGGTTTTTTAGCTGTTACATTTCCTTTTGGAGAAGTTTTTAGATCTTCCCCAAAAGCAAGGATATTGTTCATTGCATGCTTAATTTTCAACATTTTAACTCTCAGAGTGGATGCATTTTCTCTTGTGATGCTGCAGGTTACTTAGCAGGAGAAGATGGGGCATGTGCACACTTGTCTTCTTGGGGCTGCAGAAAATGTCCCAGCACTACAAATTTGTGTGCTGGCTTATTTCTCTTGAGGTGGTAACAGTGGCCTGAAAGAGAGAGAAAGAAGGAGAGGAGAGGAGAGGAGAGGAGAGGAGAGGAGAGGAGAGGAGAAGAGAAGAAAAGAAAAGAAAAGAAAAGAAGGAGAGGAGAGGAGAGGAGAGGAGAGGAGAGGAGAGGAGAGGAGAGGAGAGGAGAGGAGAGGAGAGGAGAGGAGAGGAGAGGAGAGGAGAGGAGAGGAGAGGAGAGGAGAGGAGAGGAGAGGAGAGTATTAAAAAAGAAGAAAAAAGAAAAGAAAAGGCAAAAAAAGAAAAGGAAAGAAAAGAAAAGGAAAAGAAAAGAAAAAAGAAAAGAAAAGAAAAGAGTTTTTTTAAAAAAGAAAATATAAGGAAGGTTTGCCATCCTTGTGTTTCAAGTACGCAAATTAACTTCTTGACATTTGCTTTACTAATTTCGATGCTTTGATGGAAGTCCTCTGTTACCATACTTTAAAGCCCCAGATATCACCTCACACGGCTAAGAAAAAAGGAGGAAAGACTTCAAAGTGAATAATTACCTGTTGATGATGTATTATATTTAAAGACCCTGGCTGTGGATTAAAGCTGGTTGGAGGGTTGTTAATAGCCTGCAGTAAACAACTAATGAATCAAAGAAAAGGAGCAAAAAGCAGCTACAGTTGAAGGATATTCCCATTAATACCAAAGGCCAGAGTTGAAGTGTTAAGTGTAACACAATAAAATCCAGCCATTTCACACTGGAGTGTATGAGAATTCAGAAAAATGGTCACAGGTCAATTATTAGGGATTGTCCTTGGAGCTTTGATCTCAAAGCACTTTGATGCCATGCACAGTACCAGGCTTTTCCTCCCTTCTTTTTTCTTTTTTTTCTTTTCCTGCAGTTTATGTTCTGCAATTTTTATGTGGTGTAATGAAGAGAATAGATTTGAATGCGCAGAGCTATACCTACAGCAGTGTGGGAACAGCGGACTTCCAGAGAGGAGAAAGGAAAGCTCAGTGGAGGAGGCATGGAGCAGGAAACAGAGAGAAAGCAGCTGAACACGGTGCAGAATAAATCGGATGTCTACAGCATGAGAGAAGAGACAGACAGGTGAGACCTGCTTTTACCCACACTCACGAGCTGTGAAACAGTCCCCCAAAACCCGTGGTTTGGTTATGGCTGGGCCACATTTTTCGCATTTGTGTTCGTCTTTGCACCAATGAGAATTATACAGACAAGAGGTCTACCTGCACCCCTTGGACACTGGAAATGCTCTATCAAAGTACCAAGAGCTTGAGGGTGGACAGAAGATGGGCAGAAGGTAGTGGCCAGAGTGTGTCCTGCACTGGCAGTGCCTGCTGCACTGCTGTGCTTCTCGGAGAAGGCAAAGGGGCCTCAAGGATGCAGAGCCCCTGTCCCGTCTTTATCAGTGTGGTGTTCAGCTATACTGGCACGTATATGTTGAGGGAAAAGCTAGACCAGTATTTCAAATGTGTTTTCTTGCTTCTTTCCTGCCTCAGATACGTACCATGCATGTGTCATGGAGAACAAGTTGCCCGTGAGCCAGCACTGTGTCCTTGTGGCTAAAAGGTCAATGGTCTCCTAGGTGCATGAAGAATACTGTGTCCAGCAGGTCAAGGGAGGGTCTTCTCCGTCTCTGCTCTGCCCTAGCGAAGTCACATCTGGAGTCTTGGGTCCAGTTCTGGGCTCCCCAGTTCAAGGGAGACAAGAAACTACTGGAGAGAGCCCAGCAGAGGGCTATGAAGATGATGAGGGACTGGAGCATTTCTCTTACAAGTAAAAGTTTAGACACCTAGGTCTGTTTAGTCTGGAGAAGAAGAGACTGAGAGGGGATCCTACCAGTATAAATATCTAATATAAATATCTCAATATCTTATAAATATCTAGAGGGTGGGTGTCAAGAGGATGGGGACAGACTCTTTTCAGTGGTGCCCAGTGACAGGACAAGGGGCAACAGGCACAAACTGGAACACGGGAAGTTCCAGCTGAACATGAGGAGAAACTTCTTTGCTGTGGGGGTGGCAGAGCCCTGGCCCCGGCTGCCCAGAGAGGTGGTGGAGTCTCCTGCTCTGGAGAGATCCCAAACCCGCCTGGACGCCACCCTGGGCACCTGCTCTGGTGACACTGCTCTGGCAGGGGATTGGGCTGGGTGATCCCCAGAGGTCCCTGCCAGCCCCCCGCAGTGTGATTCTGTGATTTTTTTTCTGCCTGTTTGGGGTTCTTTAGTGGACCATACATATTACTGCAATAAGCTGGCCATTTCCAGGTCACATCCATGTTTGCAATTTTTGCTGCCCACTCTGAGAGCTGCATCTTGCTGAGTATTTTGTTACTGGTTCCCAGATCTCTGCAAAGTCCCAGGGTCGGTTTGCCAAAGCTCCCTGTTTTAGTGCGTTATTTGTACCATAGCAATGCCCGGAGGCCCCTCGTGTGGAGCAGCTTCTGTGGCTGGTAAACAGACAGCTGTTTGTCCTAAGGTCCAAGACACTCTCTCACGTCCCTGTCCTGATGTTCTCAGCCATCATTCAAGCTTAATATGTTCCATTCGGCACTGTCGTGAGAAAGCTATCTTGTTTGGGGAAAAAATGTATTATTAAGCCCAAAGCAAAGATGCAGGCACTGTTTGGTGATGGTGTTGATTATTCACAGAACGTCATTCCCGAGTTGCCTTGTTTGCCAAGTGTGGGACATATGTTAGTCATTGACAACACGCAATGTGGATCTCTTCTATAAATGGCTGTTCGAAAACACAATTAGTAATAAAATAAGGGGGGCAAGAGGTTCCCCAAAAGATCTAACGCTGCACCTCTTTTAAAACCGTTATCGCTAGTCAGCAAGATTTGCTCTCCTTCCTTCTCCTCCAGACTTCTCTTCTTCCTGTAAAACCTCAGGCCCGTTCCACATTTTTGCTTATGTTGCAACTTTGAGGGTTTTTATTCCTTCAGGAGACAGCTAGTTGAAATCTATGTCTTTTGTTTCTTAATAATTTTCCACCAAGTTGTGCTGGCCTTACTTGAACAGCTCCAGTAATGACATGCAATGATTTTGTAGGACCTGAAGGAGGAAATAGTTCTATGAAACTTACTTCACGGCTTCTATGGGTTCTCTCTCTTCATTTTAGTTACACACGGACATAAGGTATCTTAGATACTTTAAAAGAGTGAGTGGCTTGAATTTGCTGTCACGTCACCACTGCTTTAATGCGAAGGCATTAATTCAGACGGCGTAATTTCTGCACGCATTAGTGGAGTTGGAATAACTCTTCATGTACCAGCCCCAAGAGATTTACAGCAGAAGGGTTTGAATGTGCAAATAATTATGCAAATGTGCAGATCTGCAGAGATCATTGTTGCCACAGACTGTTTGCCCAAGGAACTTAATGGTCTGTAGTGCTGGTGGTAGAAATGGGCTTTTAGGAGACCTAAATACCACTGGATAAAGAATGGTAAGGAGAAGACAATGAACATGAAGAGAAAGGTGCCACCTGTATGAGGCACACCTGGAAATGGCACCAGCGGGCTTGTATGGTGTTTGGAGGAACAAGATTGTTCGGTTGTTTGGGTGCTGGTCACGTATTTTTCATGCAGATACTGTGAGCGTGGCTGGGGTATAACGCTGGGTAGGTGGATGCTGGAAGTCCAGCCTAGTCCATCAGCTACAAGAAGAGAAGGAGGTGCAGATGACTGACACAAAGTTACACCTGCCCTTTATGATCGTTGGTATCTCTGTTTCATGTCTTACTGGACTCCTCATTGCTGTGGGACACTTGTGTAACAGAAGAACTAGTTTACAGCTTTGCATGTTCTTTCCAAGGCAACATTAGCTGCTGTGATCCACCTCCAGTAAATACCAGCTAACTATTGCAATATGTTCTGTGTGGGGTGCAGCCTAAACCAGAAGCTGATGCAAACACTGCATCCCACTTCCCAAGCAACAGCCATGGCCAACTTGCTCCACACTTTACATGGAGGAGCAGCCCAAAGAGCACTAAGGTCAGAAGGAATCCTCCCACTGACCTTCAGAAAGCTTTGGCTCAGCCACCCAAGGCAAGGTTAGGCACCAATTTTCCCCCAAAGGTGAACAGGGCTTCAGAAACATTTCTGAGAGCTGGATCTCTCTCTTTGATCCAGTGTGGCCAGAGATGATCCCAAACCAGACATGTCCTGGCTCAGGAGAGGTGCCACTTGGAGAGGCGGCTTGGCTGGGAATGGAGCCAAATCTTTGGCTTTTCCCCTTAGTCTGAAGTTTCTCATCCTCCAGGACATGAAGCTTTGGCTGGCCCTTGGGTAGGAGGATGCAAGTTGGTCTTTCCATGTGGAGGTCATATTTGTCAAACTGCTTTTCCAGTTTGGATTGGTTGTTTTCCCGTTAAAGGAGGAAAGAGAGGTAAACTAGGTCACTTTTTGGAAGCACATGGAATTCTCTACTTCCTGGCTATGTAATCTCTGTGGGGGGGTTCTTGTACGTCAAATAAGCAGAAAAGGTGAATAGAAGGTCTGATTCTTGCTTCTCTGAGCCCACAACTTTAATGATAATGGATTTAAATTCAACCATTTGACTCATTATTTATGTACTTTGTATAAGGATGGTATAGCCTGACAGCACCTCTGGCTGGTAAGAAATCAAAGTAAGGTTCTAGCAGGGTTTGAGCACCATAACCATTATTGCGAAAAAAAAAAAAATCAACACAAAAACCAATCAACCAGCCAACCAACCAACCAACCAACCCAAAAGGCTCCAGAAGTACAAGTGTCTCATGCAAACCAAGAGACTACCTTGGTGACCCCATGGCCGAGCCATTAGTTTTCAGCTCAGGGTTAAAACTTCCCATTGTACACTCTCCGGACATAAAAAATACTTGCAGTGGTAAGTTAGAGAGGTTCAATAAAGTTAAGTAAGTTCCTCTATTTTTTAATTTTCATCTCTCCCAAATATAATCTATTAAATTACATCTTGCACGGTGCACGGTGATTGCAACCCTCTGGCTCGCAGGTGATGGGTAACACCATGTCAGGCACTGTGTTCTTCACCTCCCCCCGACTGCTGCTGCCACAGGAGCTATGACTATCCAGGGAGCAGCAGGAGAAGGACAGAGAGGTAGAACTGGGCCATGCAGAGGAGGGGGATCAGGCATGACACAGACAATCATCACCACTCTTTAACCGGCTTCTCCTATAGGCTCTTCTTTCCAGTGGGAGCCAGAGACACTAATATTACGCTATTGCTGACAGTAACGCCCGTGCTGGGATACACGCTTTGCTGACAGGAGCTGAAATCTTTGAGGTATTTGCCATCGGGAGCTCGGTCCCACCCCTCTTGGTTTGTTGATGATTTGCAGCTCTGCTGCCTCGGTCTCTCGGCCAGCTGGCTTGTGTGGAAAGGGGATTCCTGGAAGAGCAGCATGAGGCTGTCTCAAGCCTTGGGAGGGTCGTTACCACGTCCTCGATCATGCACTTGACACTGACACACTGAGTGATTTAGGAGCAGACACTTACTGTCTTTGCCTTCGTTTCCCTTCCTGTGACACATTGATGGTGGAGCTTCCTTCACAAGCTGCATGAAGCTGTGCAGTTGCCAAGCTCTTGATGAGGCAACACATGACATCAATTAGCTGTGGTGTTCAGGCCCAACGCTGAGAAAGGAAAAGGTTGTTTCGTCACTGGGGTACTGAGAATATTACGTTTCTCACCCATCTGTATCGGCTAGCCTCATACGGGACCAGGGAGAAGCAGTTGTGTACTTTGCCAATCCTCGGACAGACACAGGAACCACCTGTAAAGATGATGGTAGTCGTTTGTCATCTGAGCTATCTAGAGATTAAAACGTCGTGTGCTTTTATTGGTTGTCTTTGCGCTGGCTCCAGTATCCCACATTTTACTTTCCTCGCTTAATGGACTTGTAATCAAAAAACCCTAAAAATAAACTAATAATTCTCGCGGTTTGTTTTCTTAGTGCTCATGCTCTTTCGACGTTACTTCTCGGTCTTCTCCAAATTTCAGTGAATGATCCACTAAGGATCAACTTCTACTTCAGTTTGAAGCCAACTGCAGATTTCCCATAGACTTTACAGAAACAGAAGACGCCTCGATACCTCAGCACATCCTTTTAAAGATGAAGATGCTGAGGTCCTCAGAGGATTCTTCAGACTATGAGTCAGTTCACTAAATACTTCATGCACATGAGACAGTGGAAAAAACCCCTTGACTCTCTCTTTCACGTTACTTGAACAGCAAGAAGTGCCTTGTTTGCTTGTGATTTATACGCATGAAACCATGGTCTTGCGGAAAAGCATCCAGGGTAATTTTGGCAGTTGATTGTTGCTGTCCTAGTTCCACCAGTATAATCATAGCCAAAAAAATCTGCAGCAGGGGATGGTTTCTTTGTTTAGCATTTTGGAGATGTCAGATACCTGTTTTTTGCACAGCCTATTGTGTGGCCTTGGAATCAAGTCGAGAGCTGCGTCACGTTTGATAGGGGCTGCTAGAAATGAAGTCCTTGACAACAGGCTGTCACTCAGACCTTTTGGAGGGTGGGGGGAAGGTATGAAATCTCCTCATGATAAAAAAATCACACCATTGGGGAGGATCACGTTACTGGACTGAAGCACTTGATGAATCGCTGGCCTTGTGTTTGCTCCACGATTGCCTCCAGGATGTGAACATGGAAACAGATTCAAGTGCTGCAAGGGCCCAAATTTCAGAAGATCCGGTCTCCCGCATGATGGAGTGCTTGGCCGGCTGAGCAGGAGGAAAAGGACCTGTTGGAAAGTCCGTGGTTGTATCTTTCTTCCATGCAATAATGACTGCAGTTTCCGTTCTCGGTTGTTTCCCCATGATTCACTGATTCTCCTGCACCCCGGGTCAGAGATGTCATGCTTCCTGGCAGCCCACCAGCCTCTGGGGGAAGAAGGACTGTATGTGTGTGATGAAAAGGGTGAAAGCTTTAGCAATCAGCTCTATTCTTCTTCCTCGTACAGGCGCTTGCTTATCACTGTTGCTTTCCTGAAAGATCAGAAATCGTGTCTCCCTGGCTGTGGAGCAGTAGCTTTTATTGCAGAAATGTGATGCCGTAGGTGTTAGTGCAAGTCCCGTTATTTTGGTTCTTTGACATAGAAGAACGGTGCAGCCGCCTTGACATACTTAATCCTGCGTTGCTACAAGTATTGTGCAAACGCCTCAGCACAAAGTGAGCTTCAGAAGTAACGGTGACATCGCACCGCTAGCAATTATCCAAAGTAAATGACCTCTTCTCCCCACCTTTGTTTGCCTTTGCGTTTCTGTTCCAGACGAACTGTGAGACGCTCTAGGCCATGCATTTCTCCGAGGTGACTGTGATTCTTCAGGAGAAAGCACCTCTGCCCTTTAGCTGTGAACCACATGGTGCCCCAAACGAGACAGCAAACCACTAGGAACGTCCGCTGCGTCCTACCCTGCTGGGAATTTCAGGTTTTTCTGAAGGCAAAAATATTTTCCTTGGCTGATGCGCTGTAATAGTAAATAATAACAATAGTGCTGTGCTTTTAAAACGTGCTTTTCTAACCTTGGAGTTTGAACACTGTGTATCGCATACTTTTAACTGAGTCTGCTACGGTCTGAGAAGGTTTGTGTTACCCTCAAGACCATGACACAAAGGAAAATGGATTCTCGGCCGATGCAATCTGGAATTCCTTGGCTTTATCAGGGTGGATGACCAGTCTTGTTCTCCTCAGCCCACCTGTTTGACCACTGCGCTATGGGCAGTTAGGATGTTAGCACCTTTTCATGACTAACCACCTGGCTGTCAGGAACCCAAAGGATTCAAGCTGAGCTGTTCAACTTTGCAGTGCAGAGAACTGAGGTACCACAATTTGGTAACTCCAGCATGTTTTTCAAGCAGATTCCTGAAGATGCATATTTAGTGGCTTTGAACCTGTTGGCTCACTGTCTTTTTGCTCTTTTCTTTTTTCTTTTCTCTGTTCTATTGTTATTTTCTTTATATCTTTTTTCCTCTTTATTTGATTATTTTTGTTTCTTCTTTCTGCTTTCTTCCTTCTTCCTCCTTTTAATTATTTTTCCCCCCGTATTATTGTGGTTTTGTGTTTTTTAAGGTTTTCTATGTGGAAACAAAATAAACACTGGCTTGCTTTTTTTTCAAAGGAGATTTTGGATGAGGTAATAATAATTAAGGATGAGGTAACAATAATTGCTGCCTTTTGTATGTGCCAGCTATGGTGGAATGGGATGAGTTGGGAAAACCTGACTGAGTCTGCTCAAGTTATTTCACTAATCAGGCTCTTCAACTGCTGCCTGCAGCCCGCTTATCACTGCGCTGACAGGCGTTTTGATCCCAAATAAGTGGCTCTGCTACAAATTTGGGGTGTTAGGTGTGAGCTCAGTGAGCTGAGAAGATCCCTCATCTTAAGAAATTTACAGGGCAGCTGGAAAACATTGAGATGGGCAATAAAGATGATCAAAGGTACCAAAAGGCTCTGTATGAAGGATGACTAAGCTAGGAGGTTTTTGTTTGGAAAGGAGGTAATGGAGGAGGAGGCGATGGATGTACAAAAAAATCTTGAGCGGCATGGAGAGAATGTGTAAATTGATTTTTGACCCTTTTCCAGTACGAGAGGTGGGAGGCATCAGATGAAGCTAATAAAAGAGCAGGGCTCCAAATGAAACATCTTCTCAGGCAGCTGACCTGTGGATCGCATTGCCCAAGGATGGTGTGGGTGCTGAAGTTTTATATGGACACTGGAACAGTTGCGCAGAGGAATTGTGGATGTCCTCTCCCTGCAAGTGTTCAAGGCCAGGTTGGACCAGGCTTTGAGCAACCTGGTCTAGTGGAAGGGGCCCGTGGCAGGGGGGTTGGAACTAGATGATCTTCAATGTCTCTTCTAACCTAAACCATTCGGTGATTCCACGGCTTCAAGGACAGACTGGAGAATTTAATGTAAGAGTAATCCCCTGAGAGTACTAAACACAGAGAAATCACAGCCTCATCAGGAAGCTCCTGTCCTGAAAACGGCTGGAAACTGGGAGAGTGTTACAGGGAGTCCTCATATATGCCTGTTCACTGGGCATCTGCTCTTGGCCATGGTGGGAAGGAGGGTATATGGGCTACAAGGACCTTCAAGCTGACATTTTACAGATTTTCTACTGTTCTTCATTGCAGTGAAAAGCCTGCAAAGCTGTAGAAACTAAGGGTGGGGTGTACCTCACTTTTTCACATCAGAAGGCAAAGGCTCTAGTCACTTTGCTCCCCCAGGAACCTAAGCCAAGTGTCCACAAGGGCGGGTGACTCTCCATCTCCAGCTACCTTTTATTTATGATTTCCCAGGGGGTCTGGACAACTGCCTCGGGTTGGACGAGTGCTTTCTTTCTATGTATTTACATACTGTATCTGAAACCAATTAACAGGAAGGTGACTGAGAGCTGATAGACACCGCTTGCTGGCTTGTGTTGTGTTCTCCAGAAACATTACATGACCATTCCCAGCTGTTGTTCCAGCATGGGGTACCACCAGCTGTCCCATCACATCACACCACAGAAGAAGCACACAGAAATTTTCCATATTATCCTGCCCCAAGAAAACAACCACCACTGACAAGACCCCAACAACAAAGAAGAAAATCTTGAAAGCTAATTTTTTTCGTCCTCTGATTACATTTTACCTTCCAGGAAGCGGATGTAAACGCAAGCCAAGTTCATTCTAGCTTTGTAATCACCAGCCTTTGTTTCTGTAAACGCTTCTAAACTAACTCCATTTGCACAGCATTAGAATTACTCTGAAAATTCTTTCTCATCCAGGCTTCTAATACGCTGTGAGACAGACCTTGGCACTGGTGGAGCAGTGCACCCTGCCCGCGTTCTGCGGACGCTTCTGGGGATGTGTTAATCATCACCGCACAGCTTTCCAAAGCAAACAGATAGGGCGGAATGTTCTATATGTATTAATTAAAATGAAACACTGGTATTTTTCTTTAGGCTAAGTCTGTGGTTTTTCTTCTACGTTTTGCAAGAAATTGTGGTGTTCAAGATGTAAAGTCAAATTTGTCCCAGAATTTAGATTTCACAGGGACAGACTTAGTAAAAGCCAAGATTAGCAGAAATAGCACCATTCTATTTTCCTTTTCTAAATTTGACTGGATGTAATCGATTAAATGTATAACCAGTATCCTAACCACACAAAGGCCACTCACTGTATTTGATCCCAGATATAAAACTGCAGGAAATGGGTTACTATAAAATGCAGAAGTGAGAAATCTGCGTTCACCAGCTTGCCTGAGAAACACGCACAAATCTTAAAATCCTGCTTTAATTCTCTTTGAATTTTAGAAACGTCAGATGAGATTTGATAATTAAATATGGAAAATAATAATAAAATCTCCGGCTACTAATGATGCTCTCTCTTCAGTGTCATAAACCTGGAGTAACGTCACTGAACATATCTAAATGATCTATTATGGGCCTGATGGAAGCGTAGAGTCAGACCTAAGACTTTTAGGTCTGACCTGCCACGGTGTTTGCTGTGGGTGCAAAGCTCAGACATCAGCGCCTTTTATCTAGAGCATGAGAAGCAGCAGTATCCTCAGGTGAAAGGAGCTCTATTTCAACACATTTGAAGGCTCCACAGCGTGGGAGAAACTCACAGTTCGAGCCAGCACAGCCGGCTGAATACTCTGAATATTTTAATGGAGCTTTTAAAAAATCAGAGGAGCTGACAGCATCTTACCTTACCTACTACCCTGAACGCTATTTCGTGCTGTCCTTGATCGAGGCTGTCCGGGGGAGGTAAGGCCTGTCGAATGATTAAGAGCTGGCGGTATTTAGAAACCAACCTCCCCTTCACTTCAGTTAAAATTAGGCACAGAAATGCCTTTGTAGGTGGATGTACCGAAGGGGATTGTCTCTGCCTGCACCGCTGCCGTCCTCCTCCCCATGCTCACCTGAGGTTGACGCTGACTTTCCGGGCTGGATGGGAGTTACAGCTGACCAAATAACTTGTGCGAGCTGATCCAGCAGCTCTCTGAAGAAAGCCGTTTCTTAGAAGCATTTCTAGAAGTCCTCTGCAAGTTTGTGGTGTGGCACTTTTTAGGAATATGCAAGAAGTGATGCTATGAGCAGGCAGACAAGGGTTGGACAGTGTACAAAGAGAGCTTCCAAGAAAGAAGGCTAACATCAACAAATAAAGGTCAGATAGATATAATCATTTATCTGCTCTGGCCACGCTAACAGTAAACCAGCTGCAAACATCTGCAGATGACACACTGAGTCTACTTCAAAGGCTTTTTATGATTCCCTAACTTGGACCCAAACAAGGAGCCAAGAGAGATACAGGAATCTTCCTTGGACAACCTTTTCTTAGCCCGGCACTGCACCTGGATTACCTCCTTTCAGAAAAGGAGACCTGCTAATAATGAGCTGTTTAATAATAAAGAAGCCAAGCTACACGCTTTGTATGGTTACATTTTGTTTTCAAGCCTAAAGGAAAGGAGAGGAGCACAGAGAGGGGAGAAGGTGGGCCATGGGTTTTAGCTGGAGTAATCTGTGGGATTGGGCAATTCAGCTAGAGGGTCATAAAATATCCAGATGAAGGATAGAGAAGCTCCTTCTCATGTTCAGCAGCTGTTTCAGACAATGTGCTGGACACCTGTATGAGAGGCAAGGCTGTCCCGCAGCCCTCGCACAGGCACTAAGGTCCAAGAGCCACGCTGAGGCACAGGGGAAGGCGCACAGAGTAGCTAAAGGCTGCAAAGCCAGGAGCTGGGCAACATGGGAACGAGTGGCGTGTCCACTGTGAAAGGCCACGTCCCTGCTGAGCCTGCTCAGAAACTGCAGCTTCAGCTGGACAGGATGCTGGGTCATCTTATCTAGACTGTGTTTTTCCCAGAATAGGTTGGACCAGATGATCCTCGAGGTCCCTTCCAACCTGGGATTCTATGATTCTATGATCTCACTTTCCAAACTCGCTGAGGGTTTGCCATGAGCCTTCTGCAGCATCCAGGTCACTGTGTATGACCTATCAATCAGCACTGATGTGTGTCCTGGGCAGGGTCAGGACAGAACTCCTGATCGGTGGTTTCACTGTCCAGCTCAGTCTCTGCTCGGTGACGACACTCTCTGAAGGTCCCGGCAGGTCTGTGCAGACAGTGGCTGCTCCTGGCAGTGGCAGCGCTGGCTGGTCACAGTCACGGCCAGGGGCTGGGGTGCAGAACGGCTCTGGCTGGCACCTGCTGCTGCGCAGAGCAAGGTCACT
>NW_010396968.1:53935-58519 GCF_000710305.1 Buceros rhinoceros silvestris | reverse complement strand
GGGACCCTGCACTGACCAACCGGGTGTTACATCCCATAGACGTCGTATCAGGGATAAAGCAGAGGGGTCACAAGGATCAAGCTCTCTTCTTCACTGCCCGGTGTCCAAGGAGGACTCTGTCTGTTCTGCCTTTGATCCCAATCCGTGCATCCCAGAATCCAGCTCCTGCATCCGGTTCCCATCTGCTGCTGAGCCCAGACTGGTCCTTCCCCAGTGCCTGCCCACAGCATCAGTGGTGTGGTGACAAGGTTGCCATCAGGGGGATTGGGTTTGGTGTTGGTTTTGTGTATGTATTTAATTTTTTTGTTTTTATTTTCATATAAGCTGTTTTGTTTTCTTTCCCCACCCATCAGTCTCTCTCCCTTATTCCCTTTCTCTTCCCCTTTGGGAAGGGAGACGAGTTCACAGAGAGCATCTGCCATGCATCTAGTGGCCAGCCCAGCCCTAACCCTTGACAACCTGTTTTAGGCTTGATGAATTTTCTTTTTCCAGAGAAAAGATCCTTTACAAACCTCCCTCAGCTGCCATCCCAGTATATTTTCCATACTAGCTACAGCTACAGATTTTTTGTCTTACCAGAAACAAAGATGCCACAAGGGTTGTATACAAAGACAGGTGATAAATAGGGCTGATACTTCTGGACTGCAAATCTCAAAGAAATATCACAAATATCTGTTGATTTTGGAGCCATCTGAACATGACAACAGAGCTCGGCTTAAGTAAAACAAAAAAAAAAACAGAAAAAAAGAGAAAAGAGTAAGACATTTTAAGAAAATAAGGCTGTGCCTGTTTAAAACACTTCCTGGGATTGTGATTTTTCTGAAATGCTGTCATCTGAAAGTTGTTTTCCATTCAACAGCTACAGCTGTTGACTCCAGCTGTCCCTTATTTGATTAGGAACCTTCTCATCCAGAGGTCTGGCCTTCCGAAGGGAGTCATAGTCCACCCCAGCCTTTTGTCCTTTGTAAGCTGATGAGCTGAGGGTGGTGGCCAGGTGATAAATAGAGTGATAAAGTGCTTGTTAGTTAAAGAGGACGGACCGTGGAGGACATGGGCTTGGGGAGGAGAGTGCTGCTCATGTAGCTGGATGAGTGCTCCTGTGGAACATGTTCAGAAAAAGTAAGTCTGAACCTGGCTGTAGTGATGGATACTGTGTGTAGGTCATGCTGCTTTTTGGAAGGTGGTTGGACGCTCCCTCCATGGTTGAAAGTTTTTCTTCTTTAGCTCATTGTGCACAGGAACCTTTCTGATGAAGAGCGTGTAAATGGATTGCTGAGCCTATGTGTGTCCCTGCCAGACTGTGTTACCATAACCTTAAAATGAGCAGCAGTGGGGTTTGCTATGGGGGAAAAGAGAGGTCTCTTGGGAAAGTTGGGGGGGCTTCTTTGTTTAATGCTGATGCTTGGTGTGGCTTGGGATGCAGTTTGAAATGTAAGGCTGTGCAGTTGTATGGAGTACTACCTTCCCCCTAAGGAAGTCTTTCTTCCTTGCTGAAGCTATTAATTTTAGTAAGGCTGGAGGGTGCTCTGAGACGGGTCTTCCTTTCTTGTCCAAGAAGAAAGCACTGCATGTGGCTACTACGTTTGAATTTTGGTTAAATCCCTGTAGAGATGTGTTGCAGTTTGTGGCATGACCTTTTAGTCTAGGAGTTATCAAGACTGTAAATGCTTCCCAGTAAGTGCATGGTTGTGGAAGCTACCCCTCTGCCCTCGGTTAGCCAGAGCTCACCTTTAATGCCTATCAAAACTTAGTTCTTGAAAAACAGCCCCTGTGAGAAACAGTTTTAATGAGCTGAACTTCCCTGAAATGAGGGAGGTCCAAAGCAGCCAATTTAAATACTTTGACTTAAAGCAGCTGTTTTCCTGTGTAGTCACAAAGGATTTTTCTCTTGTCTAAAACCATTTCTGACATGACTAGGAGAGCTTAAAAACACTTCTAGTCAGTCAGGGCTGGCAACCAGTGTGAAATTATCCATGTGTTGGCTGGTACTGGGGTGAGATTGGTCTCTTGCCATCGTGGTTGGCAACACAAGCTACGCGTGCAAAAGAGTCAATACTGGAGCCAGACCCAGACTTATGGATCCCCTGTGGCTGTCTCCACACCTATGAGAAGAAAATACATTATATTAGTGATGATGCACCAAGTTTAGGAGCCATTTCAGGTGTTGCCCCCAAAGCATCCAAGGGAGATAAGAGTTAAGTGTGTGCTCCAGGAAACCAAAGAGCAAACAGAAAATGTGAAGCCCAGGCAGCCAGTTTGCAAGGAACTACAGCAGATGTGTTGGTGCTTTCACAGTTTGTTCTGCAGTAGGAAATTAAAATAGACTTTTGCCTTGTGTCTACAATACAAGGCCGGGAGCAGATTGCCTGCTGTTCCTTCAGTGCCGCAGGCAGCTGTATTCCAAATGCTCTTGCCCTGGAGAAGCACTGCAAGTGGTTATAATATACTAATGTAAGTTACAAATGCCTTTTGAATATCTGTGCCACGCATACACCATGGGTAGGGTGAGGGGGAAGGGGGATGGAGGGCTTGTAACAGCAAACTTTCCAGAAGACAGCTTCTTGTATCATTCCTTATATTCATCCCTCTAACACAGGGTCACTACTGCTAATTTTCACCTCCAACGAGTACTTGCTAGTGGTGTACAACACCATCTTAAATCCCTTCAAAGAACTTTAAGTGAACTGCAGTTTGGAGGGGGTTCCCATCCCATTAGAACAATGGAGAGAACTGGAAGGGGGGAAGACAATAAAATAGACAAGCTTTTGGGGTCATCCGAGATCATCTTCAGCTGAAAATTAGAAGCAGGAACATTGGACCTAAGAATGGGGTGAGAACTATTTCCTTGAGGATGAAAGGACAGAGAAGACTTTCCAACCCATTCTGAAGTTTGCCAGCCCCCTGCTCAGTGACAGGAGCTTTCCTTAAAAAATTTGGATTCCATTGTGGCTCCGCCCTCTAAACCAAGATACTTGTGGCAATACAGGCTGTGCTGTAAAGGTGAGAATAACAGTGTAGAGAGGGTATAAGAATAACACCCAAGGTCTCTGTGTGGAGCTCCCAGCCTGGATGGACCCAGGTGTGGGGGCCCATCATGCAGCGTAGATCAGCCTGGTTTATCCCCTGTATTGCTGGCTTTGACTCTGGGAATCATGACTGGCTTTGCAAGATCTGGCTTGTCATTATTAAAGACACCCTCAGTTATCCTGTCTTCTTGTGCTAAAGGGTTCTCCAAACAGGGTTGCTTCTTAGAGTATCACAACCTTTAAAACTTAGGTGAGTGGTAGGGATATATGAGGATGGATTACTTAAAACACGTATGTAATCCTGGGGTTGGCAGCCTTGTGGATGCACATCCGCATAAGCCAAGCCTATTGCTCAGGGTTATGAGTAGCCCATGAAAATAAACAGTAGCCCAGCAGCAGGCAGTGAGATGGTAGTCTGGGGTTTCTTGCACCCCTCCTCCCTCCCCTTAGGTTTCCTCAATATCAAATATACCTCCATAGTAATATTTTTGGCTGTTGCCATCAACAGTTCGACTCCACAGGTTTCAGTTGCCTTAAATTTAAAACTTTTGCTGGTAACTTACATTTTTGAGTAGCTATCACCATTTTAAAAATAAGATCTCTAAAAGAAGTTGGTACCATCACAAATACAACGTCTGCAGAGGAAAGCCCCCGTATGAAGTTAGCTCAAGGTATTTCAAAGAAAACACAGTTACTGCAATTGCTGTTGATCTCAAACACTTCACATGTGGGAAAGCTTAGCTGAGGAGCTCTAGGTACATATAAAGATCGGATATCTACAAAAATAGGCATATAACTTGAGCATTTAAACTCCTAGTCATGAGTTTAATCAGCTTCAGTGCATTTCCTTTCCCCACTATTTCATCTGCAGATTTATGGGTATAAGCTCTAAAAGAGAGATTCATATTTTGTGTGGTGTCCTGTTTCATCTGGCCTTTGACAAAGTCTCACACCGATGTGGTTCTCTTTTGGGGTAGCGCATCTTCATATGGTGGGAATGGTTTTTCTTTTTAAACTATCTTTCTATTCTGGTTCTCTGTTTTAGAGAAACCCCTTAAAATACTGTTGGCAGGACGTGGCTAAGTGTTTTCCATATATTATTAGCTTATCAAGGCTGGAATTTCCGAGATAAACTCTGTAATATAAACCTATATCATGCCTCTGAGCCTTTTAAATAGATTGTAACTTAATGCTAACTATCAATAGTGTAGTAGTTCCTGTACCTGGAATTTAAACGCTAGGAGAGTTGGCTTTTTACTGGGTTCACTGGGAAGTATGAAGAATTACATGCCAGAATTTCATTTTTCCATCAAGGTTAGGTTTTATTTTAAGAAGTCTGTATTGCCTTCTTGCTGAGGTCTGTTAGCTAATCTCCCTGGCAATGGTCAAGGCCAGGTTTGGGTGGGGCTTTGAGCAACCTGGTCTAGTTGATGTCCCTGCCCCTGTCAGGGAGGTTGGAACTTCACGGTCTTTAAGGTCCCTTCCAACCCAAACCATTCTATGACTGACTGCAGAGATGTACCTGCTGAGTGCCAAGCCCTTGCCTTCAGGCAAGAGG